>NC_056739.1:1702536931-1702744726 GCF_019279795.1 Protopterus annectens | reverse complement strand
TTTGGTTCTTATTTACATCCAGTAATATATGGGAAAAGATAAAGGGGAAAGAAGAAGAAATAACTTCCATGGATTTATCAGAAGTAAAAGGCGATGTTATAAGGAAGTACTTGGGGGGGGAAAAGGTAGAAAAGAGATGGATCATATTCATTCAGTCCATCCAATCCAAATATCGATCTTCATTCCATTTGTCAGATCCGACCCAGCAGCATTAGCTATGAGTCCCTTTAAGAATGTATATTAAGTTGTCAATCTCGCCTTCATTCTTGCTGGATGGGTTCGGAGCCGATCTTCGGCTCCGACTCGGCCTATACTAAAGCTCGAGAGCTATTTTTACCGGCTCAAGGCTCCCATTTATCCCACAATGCTAGGCGCTAACTACCCAGATCTCGTTTGCCGCTTCAGCTACGAGGTTGCGTTTTTGCTGGCTCTCAGGTTAAAATTAGAAAAATCTCTTCTGGTAAGATTTTTTCTCTCTCTTGTTTTAGTTATGTCGATTAGACCCACTTTACCCCTCTAGTGTATCCCCTCCTAGATAGCTCCCTTTTCGGGTTTATTTTTCGTTAACAATCCCACTCCTTAGATTACTAGGCCTTCGGCTAACTTTAGTTTAGAAATTAGCTTAATCTTAAAGTTATTAGAATAGAATTTCTATTTTTCAGTTTAAACAGTCTCAGTCTTTGTGTGTGTGTGTGTGTGTGTGTGTGTGTGTGTGTGTGTGTGTGTGTGTGTGTGTGTGTGTGTGTGTGTGTGTGTGTGTGTGTGTCTAGACTGAGTAAGTTTGAGTGTGGGTGTTTGTTGGTGTGTTGGTGACTTGTCATCCCTTCAGGATGTCCAAGGATTCCAGGGTTTCAGGCTTCAAGAAGTATGACTCGTGCTTTCAGATGATGTCTCTGACAGATGGTCACACTCTCGTGTTTATTGTCTGGGCCCTCTGCAACTGCAGGACTCTTGTTCTGTCTGCCATGCATTCAGTCCAAGAGTCCTGCAGGAACGAAAGAACAAGCTCATATTACGGGGCTTGTTGAAACCCGAAGGTTCCCCGACCAAGTCTTCGTCGGGGAAACCTTCGAAGCCCACAAGACCGTCGGCTCCAAGTTCTGAGCCTTCGTCTAGTGGTGCTTCTACTGCTCATACGTCGGCTCCGGCTGGAGCCGATCCTACTAAGACTCAGTCGGCTCCGATAGTTGTGTCGGAACCGTCTACGAGCCCTAAGTGCTGCAGGTCTCCATCTTTGGAATCTGTCCATTCGGCTCCGAGATCTCCTTTGCTTTCGGAGCGGAGCCATCGGTCCCATTCCTCTCGATCTTCCAGGCTTTCGGAACATGACCTCAAGAGGGTGGTTAGTAGACTCCTTAAGTCACAGGCACTGGCCCAGATGCTTCAGAGCCCTTCTCAACAGACAGCGGCTATCACCATTCTATCGTCAATTCCTCCTCCAACTCTTCCTTTGAGCTCGGAGCCGGAGTTCGTGGGAGTCGGGACCGTTGACACGGAGCCGATACCACACCTTTCGGCTCCGTCGTCGGCTCCGATCTCTTCCATTGTTCCATCATTGGAAGGATCCGGGCGTCGGGACTCCCTCATCGGCTCTGAGGGGACGAGTGGCATCGGACCCTTGTCCGACCCCGTTCTCCCTCTCAGAGCCTCGGCGCAGGTGAGTTCGGCCCCGACATCGGCCTCGGAGCCATCCCTCTCGGTGCCGAGAGGAGTCCTTATCTCTTCGGAGTGGAGGCCTTCTTCCCTGCCTGATAGGGATACCTTCGCGGTCATGAGGAGCGTGCTGGCCCCTGTGCCTGCTCCTCGGTCAGCTCCCTCAGCTCCTCCCACTGTTGTGCCTGCCACGCTCTCTACCCATTCTCTCGACCCCAACCGCAGAGATCCAACGCCTCAGGTGCCCCCATTGGGAGCATCCTCCTCTTCCAAGGCCTCCCCTGATCCATCAGGGGAGCCCCCTCTTAAAAGGAAATGCAAGAGGAAGCATGTGGACTCTCCTGAGTCCATCACATCCGACACTGACTTTGATGAGTTGGAAGGGTCCCCACGGTCCCCCTCTGAGGATGTCTCCTTTTCTGACATCCTTGAAATCCTCAAACAGAGGGGGAACTGGTCTACCCTCAATCCTTCTGAGGATGAGTTGGTTTACCTAGAGGCTTTTGGTTCTCGTCCTTCCACCTTTTGGGTGTCTCCGCCCTTTGACCCCCTTATTGAAGTGGTGGCGCAGAAGGCATGGACGGCCCCTGACTCAATGGAACCTACCCCACGGATGCCTTCAAAATTTATCACAGCCCCTTCTGATAAACAGTTTTTAACCAAAGGTGTCCCTGTTGATGCCATGGTGTTGGTGGTGGCTACTATGAAAGAACTGGCTGATCCTTCAGTACCGATCCATCCTCCTAATAAGGAATCTAGGACTATGGATAGGTACGGCAAGCGGATGTTTTCTTCAGCGACCTTTACCATGCAGTCGCTGAATTACTTATGTCATTTCACCCGCCTTCAAAGAGACATGCTCAAAGAAATGGGTGATACTTTACAGGATCCAACAGCTGTGGGGTCTCAAGACAAAATCAACTCCCAGCTGGCAACTCTGAACTGATTAACTCCTCCATGCGGCTTATTTCTTATGCGGACGATGGGGCGAGTAGGGCTGCAGGCACAGGTGTGGCCTTAAGGCGTCACGCTTGGATGCGGCTTTGTAACTTTGCTGACCCCCTTCAAGGCGTCCTTCACGAACTCCCCCTTTGATGGTTCGGCATTGTTCGGACCTCAAGTGAAGGTTACTTTGACCAGATGCGAACAGGATGGCAAGACTCTCTGCCGTGGGAGTCCGTTTTTCCACCCCGTCTAGACCATACCCTAAGGGTCAGAAGGGTGGAAAAATGTGGTTTCGCAAACCACAGGGAGTCTCGCCTGACGCACGAGGTGAGTTCCCCTCTAGAGGCAGGGGGGGAACAATAACAGACGCCGCCCTAGGGGCAGAGGGGGTCCGCAGAATCAGGGTAGCAGAGAAGCTGTCTCTGGCCAGCCCTTCCAGCATCCCTGAGATGCTGCCCGACTGTCCGCCTTCGGAGGCAGTCGGGGGAAGATTATCACTGTACCCAGAAGCCTAGCTTTCCCTCACTCAAGACAAATGGGTACGGTCAATCATATCAGAGGGCTACAAAATTCCCTTTGCCCACACCCCAGCACAGCCAAAAAGGCCCCTTCCAGATGTTCCACCCGGTCTAAGGGAACAAGCAGTATTAGAAATCTCAAAACTGCTAAGAAAAATAGCCATCCAACCAGTCCCAGCAGACCAGCAAGGATCCGGAATCTACTCCAAGTTCTTTTTGGTACCAAAAAAGACAGGTGACTGGAGACCAATTTTGGATCTCAGCAGGCTAAACAGGTCTGTCCAAAGAACGAAGTTCCGGATGGTCACGCTACAGTCCATTCTACCCTTTTTGGGCCAGGACAATTGGATGTGCTCTATAGACCTTCAGGATGCTTACTACCACATCAAGATGCACAGGTGCTCCAGGAGGTTTCTCCGCTTCCGGCTGGGGGTCAGTCACTACCAGTTCAGGGCCCTGCCCTTTGGTCTCACTACAGCCCCCCCGAGTGTTCACCAAATGCATGGCAGTGGTTACGGCTCATCTGAGACGTCAAGGATTCCAGGTGTTTCCATATCTGGACAACTGGCTCCTTACCGCCACCACCAGGCATCAACTTCTTCATTCCAGAGATTACACCATTCAAACTTGCAAAGAGCTAGGTATCTCCATAAATTTCGAAAAGTCTGCATTGTCACCTTGTCAGTCTATTACTTTCATAGGCGCCATATTGGACACAGCCGAACTAACCGTAAAACTAACCGCACAGAGAGTTTCGGATATTCACACACACGTTCACATCCTTCTTCAGAGCAACAGAATCCAGGCCAGGTTTGTACTGAAGACTTTAGGTCTCATGGCAGCTGCCATTACGTTACTTCCCCTAGCTCGCTTTCACATGCGGATCCTTCAATGGATGCTCTTTTCCCAGTGGTCCTTTCAACAGCTTCCAATGTCTCACAGCATTTTAATCACACAATCATGCAAGAAACACCTGTCTTGGTGGATGGTCTCCCCGCAAGTCGTTCAGGGCAGACCCTTTGTCCCCCCCCCGGTTGCTACGGTGACAACAGACGCCTCCCTGATCGGGTGGGGTGGGGGGCATTTTCAGGGCAGGACAGTCCAGGGTACATGGCAACCTTTCGAGTGCCACCTGCATATAAATGTCTTGGAGATGAGAGCAGTACTTTTAGCGTTGCAAGCCCTTCAGGACTATCTTCCCATAGGGACTATTGCAGTTCAGACGGACAATATGTCCGTAGTGTGGTACATCAACAAGCAGGGCGGAACCAAGTCCTACCCCTTGTGTCGAGAAGCACTCAGACTTTGGCAGTGGGCGATCTCTTCTCAACGGTTTCTGATAGCAACGCATATCCCCGGGAAGTCCAACGTAATAGCGGACAGGGTGAGCAGAGCCATTCTCATGCCGCACGAGTGATCTCTCAGTCAGTCAGTGGTGGAAGACATTTTCCAAAGATTGGGTCAGCCTTGCTGCGACCTTTACGCAACACCTCAAAACAGCAAGTGCCACGACTTCTTCACTCTCTTCCCGGCCACTCCCCCAGAGATGCTCTAGTCCACGATTGGCCCCGGGGTCTCCTGTACGCTTTTCCCCCCTTTCCATTAATCACACAACTGATTCAGAAAGCTACCGCATTGAGATCCTCAATGATCCTCATTGCCCCTTACTGGCCTCGACAAATCTGGTTTCCGTTCCTGCATCGTTACCTCTTGGAGCAGCCCTGTCATCTGGACCCAGTGCCAGACCTTTTGACCCATCAGTCGGGCGAGCTGCACCACTCCCTCCTCTCTCTCAACTTCACAGCTTGGTTGCTCCAACCTTAGCCAGGCTTCCTTTTATTTCCCATTCGGTGCGTGACATCATTCTAGCTTCCCACAAATCTTCTACCGGGAAGATTTGTGCTAGCAAATGGAAATGTTTCTCCTTCTGGGCAGACTTTAGAAACATGGATGTTTTCACGGCACCTATCCAGTCAGTCTTAGATTTCTTGGCTGAACTTTTTCAATCAGGTTCTTCTTCGTCCACTATAAGAGTTCAGTTAGCGGCCATTTCAAATTTTCATGTTGGCCTGTCAGACTCCACTGTTATGTCCCATAAACTTTGTAAAGCCTTCCTTAAGGGCATCTTTTTACTAAAGCCCCCAATCAGAGATCCCCCGCCACACTGGGATTTAAATCTGATCTTAACCTCTTTGATTCTCCCTCCCTTTGAACCTGCGGCTTCCTGTTCATTAAAGTTACTCTCATGGAAAACTCTATTTCTAGTGGCCATAACTTCTGCCAGGAGAGTCTCGGAGCTTCACGCCCTTTGTGTCCATCCTCCTTACCTGGTTTTCCATAAAGACAGAGTATCCCTCAGAACTAACCCATCCTTTTTACCCAAGATATCTTCTGAGGCAAATTTGAACCAGACTATCAATCTCCCAGTCTTCTTCCCTAATTACTCCAACAGAGCGGAACAAAAGTTGCATTTTTTGGATGCTCATCGTCAACTCTGTTACTACCTGGATAGAACCAAGCAGGTGAGGAAATCTGAGCAGCTCTTCCTGTTTTATGTGGAAGGGAAGAAAGGCCTTCCAGTTTCCAAAGTAACCCTTTCCAGATGGTTGGTCTCTGTGATTACTTTCATCTATGAACTGAGGAGTCAAGAACTTCCTTCAAAGCCTAGAACCCACTCAACTAGAGCCTTAGCTACGTCAATAGCTTTCCAGGCTAGGTTACCTATAGACTCCATTTGTGCGGCAGCCACATGGGCCTCTCCTCATGCCTTTATTTCTCATTGCAAACTGGACATGGCCTCCAGAAGCCGAGGTAACTTTGGTTCCATCGTCCTCAAGAGTCTGTTCCGTTGAGCCACCCAGGGCTGAGGTGCTAGGGACACGGTCCCATCCAGCAAGAATGAAGGCGAGATTGACAACTTAACATTGAGAAGTTATGTACCTACCATAACGTTCCTTGTTGGTTGTCTTCTTCTCGCCTTCTTTCTTGCGTCCCACCCTACAACCCCCTAGCCTGGACAGACCGAAAGGATCTTTTTGGGCCTTCTTTCATCCCAGCTTGGATTCCCATGGTTGCCCCCTTTTTTTTCTGGGTAACTTCTATATATATATATATATAGGTATTCCTCTTTTTCCTTTGTTCTGGAATCAGAACTGCTATGGTGTTATCTATCAAACGAGATCTGGGTAGTTAGCGCCTAGCATTGTGGGATACATGGGAGCCTCGAGCCGGTAAAAATAGCTCTCGAGCTTTAGTATAGGCCGAGTCGGAGCCGAGGATCGGCTCCGAACCCATCCAGCAAGAATGAAGGCGAGAAGAAGACAAATAAAATGGAACGTTATGGTAGGTACATAACTTCTCATTTCCTCCCATAATGCACTAGTGCTACAGTTACCTCAGATCTTGTTTGCTGCCATCGTATCTAGACATGGATCTTTGTCACTCACAGCTAAGTGCTCCACCTTACTTATTTAGCATATAGATTTTTCTTGCATTGTATTTTCTAATAGGCAATGGTAATTCTTGGACAGTGAGATAGTTTTAGCAATCTTTTCCTTCAGAGTTTAGCCCCATTTCTCTCTCCTCCCTTCCTCCAGCATTTTCCCATGTTTGGCTTTAATTAAAAAAGAAACATTCTATCCATACTTCTCAAGTGTACCTCATTACGAGAAACGTACATCATTTGGGTTCTTAAGTTCATGTTCCTCGAAGTTCCTCAAAGTTCCGCATTGAAAGACTCTTTTTTAGTGAAATCCATTGTAAATAGAAATGGATTATATTAATTCATTAAAATATCTTATTTATAAGTAAGACCAACATATTTTAACCATCTTGTGACTTTCCTAGTTGAAGTTGTTAGTAAGCCATTAGTATGTGTTCCACATTTTGCCCATTTGTTCCACATTATGAGGGCTAGTGTTCCTCATTTTAGGGATGGAAGGTTGAGAGCTATGATTCTATCTGCTGAGGATAACTCTTATAAGTATTAGTTTTATTGATGTTTTCTGCTATTTTATTAGAATAGATAGTGTTGGTGACGTTTGTTACTAATGTTTGATGTTTATCTTTTCCTCCTCCTACTTTTTGTGGTGAGTTTCTTCAATCTGTATATCTATATATTCATCTTTTGTTCATGTTAGCCCCATGAGGCTAGTGGCCTCTTTTTCAGGGGAGACCCATGGTGGTACTTATACTACTAGGGAAAATTTGCCCAGGGCTTTGGGGGAGCTTCCCTTACTCTTTGAAAGGTGCATGGGATCTTTTCCATTCATTTGAGCTACCACTATCTCAGTCATCTGGAATGTCTGTTTAATGTCTCATCCTAAGGACTACACCTAGGAGTGCAGCACTATCCCTACACTCCACTGCAGTGTCAACAATTCATCTACCTGATATGGTAGTAGAACCCACAGCCTTCTGCTCCAAAAGCGAGTGTGTTACCTGTTCCCACTTAATATTGAAAGAGCTGTTGCCCACAGATCCATATTCCACCAAAACAAAGAATGCTGTCAGAAAGGTCTCTAAACATAAGGATACAGTTTTGAAAAAAAGATCCTCAGTTTTGAAAAATTTGAGGAAAGATGTACCCATGGCTTTTAACCCCTACATATACTCCGCCTTTGGATCCAGAGCCCATGGAACCAGTTTTTGTACAGGATGCTTCACCTAAATGACCAGCTACTGAGATCCTTCAGGTCATACAAGAGCACCTGAGAAGTGTATTGCCTGATGAGGACCTTTCTTAAGGTGGAAGCCATGCCTTCTCCTTTGGCTGCAAAGGTGGTGGGTTCAAGGTATATGTCCTTACTACTAGCTTCTTCCTCAGTGCAGTTTATGGCTCCGGTGGTCTCTGAGCCAGTCTTTCACCCAGGGCCTGTTACCTCAGATTCATTCTGGCATCGACTGAGGTTATTATCTCTGCTGTCGACCCCAGTGCCTTTGGGGTCAAGGCGGACTTAGTCAGGGAGTTGAGGATGATGCTTTAGTGCTGTCTCCATAACTGCCTCATGCTGGCTGTGTCGGGGACCTCTGTTTTGAGTCATTGATTCTGATCTTCTCTAAGTTGCTCACCTTCTCTGTTTCCAGTGTTCCATCCTAGGTTGCAGTCACTGTTCCTGTAGGGGGAATGGATCTGTGGTGGAGGACAGAATGGCCTTTCAGGTCTTGGGAGGACCACTGTATGTCCACATTGAGCAGAGGTGCAGGCCCCTTTGGGATTAGCTCCAACCAGTGACTCTCACTCACTCTTGCCTTCTTCCCATTTGGCATTCATGGGACAATGTTGACCCATTGGCCTCAAAACTACTCCTGCACAACTGGAGTCCTCTGAGGAGAAAAGTAACATGACCCCAGTATACCAAAAAGAGGACATGCCAAAGGAAGCACATACTCTCCACTGGATTCTCCAACTTCTGATACAGACTCTGGTGATAGAGAAAGATCTTCAAGTCGTCTCCTGAAGATAGCTGTTTTGGTGAGATCTTAAAAGTTATGAGGCATACGGGATCATGGCCCATTGACCTCCCCCCACAATAAGGCAATACTTTTTGAGGCTTACAGTTTGACCCCATCTACTTTGTATTGATCTCTCCAGCAGACAAGTTAATTGGCCTAGCGCAGAGGAGATCATGGCAGGAGCCAAAGACGTGTGGTGGTACCAGAGAAACTAGATAAGATACTTGGGTTCCTCAGGGACCGGTAGCACTGGGTAAAGTTCCCATTGGTAGATTCCATCTTCATGGCAGCAATAACCATGAAAGAGCTGTCAAATGATTCATCTTTTGATTCATCCTCCCAACACGGAGTCCTGGGTGATGGGTGTACACTTTGGTACTTCTTTAAACACCCTGAAATGTGCCATTCATTTGAATCGCTTCCAGAGGGATTTAGCACAAAAGACTAAACAATCTGAAAGCACCCTCCTGACATTGTAGTCTAAGAAACAATTGAAAACTACCTTGGCAATCATGTCTAACATGATCAACCTCTTTATGCTCCTAATGCTTAATACATCGGTGGAGTGGCAAGGGCAGCCAATGTGGAAATGAGGCGTCAAGCATAGATGCTCCTCTTTGACTTTGCAGATTACTTCAAGGTGGCTTTCACCAATGCTCCCTTTAGTGGATCTGCATTTTCTCGTCCTTTGGTGAAGGAAAGAATGCAGAAGTGTGGGCAGCAGGCAAGACTCTCTGCCATCAGAGTAAAGTTTGAGGTCCCTCAGAGAGTATAGTGGAAACCTAAAAGGGATCCTCATTCACTTTGTTTCAGAAAGTCTAGGCATCAGTAATTTGAAGCATGTTCTGTCAGGGGTGGTGATTGCAGATGCAGAGGAGGTTGGCAGAATCAGGGTCATTTCTGGCCCTTTTCAAACAGGCAACCACATTATCCCTGAAGGGCTTGCCCAACTACTGTGACTTGATGTGCTTGATGGACCTGCAAAATGCTTATGCACATAAAGACTGCGAAAGAGTCAGGAAGGTTTCTTCATTTCTAGATAGAAGCAAGCCATTACCAGTTTCAAGCCTTGCTCTTTGGTGGCACCACAGCCTCTGGCATCATTAGCAAATGCATGTCTGTTTTAGCAGTTGACCTACACTTCCCGGCATATAGGATTTTCACATATATGGATGGCTGTCTTCTAGTTGCTCCCTCAGTGAGGGTCTCTCATGGAAGCCAGGGATTACTTACGCAAGCCATACCCATTCTTAAGAATCTCCATAAATCTTCAAACGTCATATTCAGGCAGCCCAGAGGATCATTTTCATAGGCTGCCATCTAGACAACACTCTAGCCATAAATGTCCTTCTATTCTTCTGTTGCAATATTCCTGATGTAAGGGAGTTGCCTGCCAAGGCAATGACCCGACATCTGCTAGTATATCTTAGTCTTTTACTGCCTAAGGTGCGCGAAAAGTCTGACATTGGCTGTTAGCACACATCGGCCATAAAAGAGATGTCTGAGTGCACCATCCTCAGAACTTCTTTGCCACCAGACAGATCACCAGTCCCGGATGTCATTCAGAATTGCTGTTCTTCGAAAAAGATAAGTGTCCCATTGGGGAAACTTTTTTTTTTTTGTTTTTTGCTACCTTACTTTTTCTTTGAGGTTCATGTCATTCAGAAAAGGCAAGTGTGACTGTGGATGCCAGATTCCACATAAAAGCAGTCATACTCCATACCTTTTTTGTCTAGGCCCATTAGCATGTTCACAAATCCTGTACTGTTTGCCAATCCTTTGTCCCTAAAACCTTTCAGAGTCTGTTATCCTCCCTTTTGATCTACCTCGAAAACCAACGTCTCAAGTTTCTAGCAAAGAGCTTGATAGACTCCCCTCAAGACCCAAAACCCGAGCCTTTAAAACAGAAAGCCAAAAAACATAGATCCGAATCTGAAGCTGTACCTCTCAAGATGGATGTCTCTCCCAAAGCGCATCAGAGCTCAGGGACTTGCACTGATCGAGATCCGGACCCACAGATCAAGCCCACTTCACAGGCCATCTTGGCTCCGGACATTTGCACATCCAGAGAGGCTTCTCAGACATCTGCCTCCGATGTCCAGGGGAAACAGAGGCTCATAGTGTCGGAGGGCCCTAGGAGGATCACTCAGATTGTCAGAGAGGATGTCAAATTCGATATCTTAGAGTGCAGGCATACGTCTGGCCCTCCTTTGCACCACATATATACACCTGCAAAGAAAAAGAAAAAAAACAAGCATGTCTCTCCTTCCCCTCACCCACAGAAGGAATGGTTGAACTTTTCTCAAGGCCTCTTCATGGCCCTTGGGCCTCAGTCAGCTCATGCTACTTCCCCTCCGGCTAGGCCTTCTTCTCCTAGGAAGAGACCTAGTCCGAAGACTCCTCCTCTTCTTAGGAGGAGGATGAAGAACTCAATTATTCCTCCCAAATTCCATCCTCTTTGGATTATGCCTCCCCTGAAGAGGACTCTATTGGGACAGATTCCCCCATAGAGGAGATTTCTTTCGGGGAGACCATCTCCAAATTGCGGGACCACTTCATGTGGGACTCCACAGAGATGCCAGAGGTCCAGAAGTGCTATTATGAACCCCCAGTCCTTCTGCCATCCCTCCTGTAATACCTGCATTTCTGGATGCCTTTGCATCCACTTCCACCCACACAGACTCACAGCCCCCAGCACCTAAAAAGCCTGATAGGTGCTACAAAGTACCCAAGGACTGCCAATTCCTTTTTAAGACACTTGCTGCAGATCCTTCTCTAATTTCTGTTGCTTCTGATAAGGCCTTCAGGTCTATTTCTTCCTCTTCCCTGCTGTCCTCAGATTAAATGAGCAAACAGTTGGAGAGGCTGGGGAAGAAAATCTGTACCTCAGCTACTCTGGCCTTCAGAGCATTAAATTATCAGACACGCATGACCAACTTGGAACTCCTTTCCCAGGTCTCAAAATTGGTATCAGATATGCCTGACTCTGCAAATAAGGCCCTGGCCACTCCTTGCCACCTGCTCTGAGGTAGACAGACATTCCATCAAGTGCACCTCTGATGCAGTAGAAGCCTCCTCTAAGGTTGCTGCCTCCTCTTCTGCCCTTAGGTTTGCCTGGCTAAGGCTTCAACCTCTACCTGAGGACATCAAGGCAAAACTGATGGATGCCCCCTAGATCATACTGTCCTGTTTGGTAAACCTTCCGCAGAGCTCTTCAAATCTCTGCAGGAAAAAAGCAAAGAACTTAAGGATCTTGAGCACATCTTTGTATCCCCTGTGCCCAAATTTCATAGGAATTATACTGCAAAACAGTCTGTCGTACACAGGCAATCCAGAGCACCGAAAATCTAGACTCTCAGAAGAGGGCAAAGAAGACCCAACAGTTTCCCTCCTCTTCTGCCTCTGTCTCTCACTCCTACAACCACATCTGGAAACCCCTCCAACTAACTCTGTGGGTGGTAGAGCCTTAAAATACCATTCAGACACCTTTACTCTGAGGACGTGCTTCAAGTACTACAGAAGGCCAGGAAACTTACTATAAAGTCTTACCTCTCCAAATGGAAGAGGTTCTCTGGTGTCTGGTTAGTAACCAGGACCCATTGAAGGCACTCCTGCCTATGGTCCTATCCTATCTGTGTGAATTACTTAATGCACGACTAGCATATTCTTCAGTCAAGGCCCATTTCACAGCTATTTCTGCTTGTTTACCACTAAATCCTCCCTTAGCTTCTAGATTTGAAGATAAACAATTCTTCAAACGTGTCCTTCATATCAGACCCCAAGGAGACCAGTTGCTCCAACTTGGGACCTCAACTTTGTACTAGAAAAATTGATTCAAGCACCTTATGAACCTGCTTCCTCTAGTTCTCTCAAACACTGCACCTGGAAAACAATCGTCCTGGTGGCTATTACCTCTGCCAGGTGGGTCTCAAGAGTTACAAGCCCTTATGGCTTCTCCCCCCTTCTTGTCTTTCCACAAAGGAAGAGTGTCCCTGTAGACCATTCCTTTCATACCAAAGGTTGTCAATGAATTGTCCCTAAATCAGGCAATTCACCTGCCAACTTTCATTCCCTCTCCCCAGAACAGTAGCGAGAGGATCCTGCACACCCTGGATGTGCACAGACAGCTCAGGTTCTGCCTACATAAGACTAAACCCTTTAGAAAAACAGACTATTTGTCTTTCCCATCCCAGGGCTCTGGATTGCCTGTGTCTAAACTGACCATTTCTAGCTGGATTTCCAAATGTATTATCTTTTGCTACACCCTCCATGGTAAGATTCTCCCTGGCTCAGTCAAAGCCCACTCTAGCAAGGCAGTGTCTTCTTCAGGGGCCTTCCTCAGGAGTTTGGATACACTATAAGCTGGATTTCATTTCCAGATCCAGGGAAGGGTTTGCCAGGGCCATTCTCCATGGCTTCATTGAAAATTCCTCTGCCCTTTCCTCATGAGCTTTTAAGTCAGGAATACTGCAATAGAAAATAGAAGGACATCTATCGTTATTGTAAGTTCTTACACAACTATACTTTTCCTTTCCAACAGACAGACTTCAAACCTTGAAACAAACAGTGCAAACTCTTCTTCAGGATTCCTCTTCACTGGTGACTTTAGTTCTCAGAGTATTGGGACTGATGGCATCATCAGTCCTTATGATGCAGTTTGCACACTGCCACATGCAGATTCTTCAGTTACTCCTTGTTCACAGGTCTCAATACTTGCATCCTCTCTCCAAACCAATTATTGTAACGAAATCCTGGAAGAAACCTTTACAGTGGTAACTGGACTCCCCTATGGTTCAGTCTGACACACCCTTCCTTACATCTCCTCCAGGAGGAGTAGGGATCTTAGATGACTTCTTGCTAGGGTGGTGGGAGCATTACAATGGGAGGATGGTCCAAGGTCTGTGGACGGACACTAAGCTCAACATTCACATCAGTGTTCTAGCATTGAGGGTGGTTTTAGCTGATAGTTGGAGGGGTTTCCAGGATTACCTTTCTCTAAATGCGATTTCTATCCAAATGGTTAACATGACTATAGTTTGTTATATGAAGCAAGAAGGAACCAGATCCAACCCCCTATGTCAGGAAGCAATGAGGGTTTGGCAGAGGGCAATGACCTCAGCAGATCTCTTCTCATACCTCCCTAAGGTAGCTTCTGAGTCCACCATGTCATAATCCATTTGTCTTTTCCAATCATTCCAACAAGGGACAGTACTTTCTACATGTACTAGATGGGCATAGACAATTATGCACTTTTATCTTCATAGAATCAAAACCTTAAGAAGGATTCACAGATGTTTATTTCTTTGCTTCTGATACGTTATGCCAAAAAGTTTCCAAGCATACTCTCTCTCTCTCTGTCTTTCTCTGTCTTTCTAGTTGGCAAGAGTTTACAGATTTCCTCGCTGACTCAGTGGTAGATTGGTGTAACTGGTTAATTCTTTGTAACTTCAACATCTGGGTCATTTGTGGCTTTTTAAAACTTACCATTGAGTTACCTTTGAGTTCCCCTAAAGTATGGAGGGGTTTTGATTTATTCAGATAATTACCTCTACCGTAGGGTAGCATATATTGGACTTGATGTTCCAGCTTAACTTGTTCATCACATACCTGCTGGTAGAACCAATTTCCTGACCTTACCATGTTATTAACTGATCTGTTTCAAAATAGACCCCTCTAATCTGACTGTACAGCACTGAGCTGGTTTAACTATTTACTTTCAGATTACCTTAGCTGACTAGCCCCTTGTCAAGTCCAGATCATGTGATCCAGAGATCAATTGGTAGCGATGTATCAGTTGACTTGCAAATGCTGTTGATTACCTTGTCCTAGATTGTTTGCAGCAAGTTCAGCAGAGGTTTGAATAAGCTATTATGGTTGAATTTAGTGACCCCAGTAAAGAATAGAATGTGGGTAGAAAGTGACAGGCCTGTTATCCAAATTTAAGCTGGTTGGCCATAACTCATTTTAACAGTCTGATATCGTCTCTAAGTTGGTAAAGTTTTTATCTATTGTGACCTGTGCTATGTTCATACCTGCAGCCGTGCCATTTTAGAACTTGGACAGAATATGCAGTTCAGCACAGGAACCATTGTAATATTACATTTTATTTGTTGTTTCGGGATCTGCTCAGTGGCTCCTACACTCTATCAACCCATCCATTCCTCCATTTGGGTGAGAGCCCTCCTGCTCATTTGTTACCTGATGGGATGAACATCTAGTGTTGGAGAGCAGGCAGGTCTACAGATCCTGAAGACTGTCCTATCCTGACCCTTGTGGCAACCCTGCAAGGTGTATGTGAGCTTCCTCTCATGTGCAAGCCGCCCCTTCAAGTAGTACATAGCCTGAAGTGCGGTGTTTGCTTTTTTCTTAAAGGTGCAACAATTTGTCAATGGTGTGAGCATTATACAGGTGATTTCTGCTGCTGATCCCATCAGATACAGACTGGGCCTTGAGCCAGACTGGTTTTCACTGTCCTGCTTGGATGTCCTGTGTCTGGTGATTTTCAGTCTATTTCCCTTTAAGAAAAGGTATTTTTTTCCATCACCATTGCAAGATGCCAGCAGTTTGACTGTGAGCTGTTAATGAGCTTCATCCTATAGTCAAGGGTTTGAGTCTCGCTCTCTACTTGTATTTTTGACTCTGAGCATGTTAGTTAACCAGCCAGTGTGCTTCTTGTTACCCCTTAAAGTTTTGTACCTGTTAACAAACATAATTAATGAATTATTTTTTTTTTAATAACAGACCTCAATGTCTTTACTAGATCTACACTGCCTGGAGTTCAACCACCCCCTTTCCGACTGTCGTTTTATTAGTAAGGTTATTGAGTGAGTGTCTTATATTTGTGTGGAATATTATGTGTCTTCCCATGGCCTCTTCTGTTCCTTTCAGTCTGGTTTTAGCTGATAGTGTAGTATTACGATGGCTATTATGCTCATTGACCTCCATAGCAGGAGATGAAAAGTATTCCAACTTGGTCTAACTTCATCTGTCTTTGACGTTTAATATCAAGAATCATGCGATCTTGACTGAGCAACTGAACATCTGCTGTGATATTTTTCCCCAAAGTTCTTGAGTAGTTTGTCTCTTGCCTTTTAAAGTGAACATAGAAGTTTGTTTCTGATATTAACTGTGCTTCCAGATGCACTTTGTGGTACAGGGACTCATAGGACCTCATCTTGGCCCATTGTTATTCATTGTATACATGCTGTGACTTGGAAGTTAGGAAGAGCTTGAGGTTATGCAGGTAATACTTCATTATACCTCACCTTTAAGGATCATATGTTATAAAACATCCTTGACTACATGTCTTCTCCATCTTTAAAAGGCCAGACACTCCAGTACCCCAGTGTCCAGATTATCTGCTTTGGATGTTTCATCTTCTAAGTTCTGCTGTTTTCAAAGCATCCAGAATTTGTTCCCCCTCAGGTAATCCATGTTTGGGCATTGTCCATACTCTTCAGTAGATTTCAAGTAGCAGTGGAATGCTGTCCTCTAGCAGTCTACTTATTCTCAGACCGGCGTCCAATGTCTGATCACTAGCTGTGGTATTTCTGCATTAACTCTTGCCTGAGATCATTGTCTCTTTTCTTCTATCATTGGCAAGTCTTAGTCTGGTTACACTTCTTAAACTGCAGCTTTATGGCAGGGTTAGATTTGAGAATGGGTACTGTCTGTACTCTTCTAGATATGGAGTTTGGAGTTTGTTTCTAGTTCCCACAGCCCACCAAGCATTTTAAAAGATGTCTTGAAGCACTGACATCGTCATCTAGCCAACTTAATGCAATGTGATAAGAAAGATGTGATCGAGAGACTTCTTGTCCTTGATCAGTAGGTTAATGCCAGAGGCATTAAGACTGTTCAGGAGATAAAAATTTTGTTAGGTTGCTTGAAACGCTTTCTGTTTCCATCATGAACCATAGGTGCCTGTGTCTGAAGATCTTGTTTGCCATGCTTTCAGTGAGTAACAGGAAAATGACAGATTCCGAGTCCACCATGTTATAACCAGTTTGTCATCCATTATTCCACTATTAGCTTCTCTTGGGAATACAGTTCTTCTACATTTTTAATTTGTCTTTCATTTCAGTCACAGAAGCTTGAGAATTTTGTTTTCAAAAGAATTGAGAATTTTTGATAGATTTTCTGTCTAAACCTTTTTTTTTGTGTTTCCATAATTTTGAGATTAGGCCTTTTCCCACAGACCTTGTTTGTTAGGGCTCAAAAATCCTTCCACATGTATGCATGCAGTAGGACAATATTGCCTCCTGTTTTGCATACTGAGTGCTTTTATTTAGGAGAAACTCCCAACTATCAAAAGTGTGACTTTTGTAAAGGTTTTACTAAAGTCACTGTTAGTTACTGTGGGTATCTCTTACACATTCACTTAAATGAGCAGTCACCCTCAGCTCAAATTTTAGTGTCTAGTGGGCCTCCTACCTCTTCATCCCTTTCTCATAAGCAGATGCCTAAGGAAATTAAGGCTTTTTTAGAACAGAGAACAACTTCTTCCTTCCATCCTGAAATTGAGAGAGAGAGAGGATGGCAGGTAAATATGTTTAGTATCTTAAATCCTGCAGCAAAAAAAAAAAAAAACAGCCAAGCTAGAGTTTTCGCTATGAGATACTTTAACCTCCTGTAATGGAGGCCCATGGGATATCTGCAAATGACCCCTTAAAGACATCAAGTGTTTCAGCTACTTGGCTTCTGAATGTCCATGACTTTTTTTTAAACTTTAAGTCTTTATGGCTACATTTAGGCCAATAAAGCCAAACCTACTAACTGTGGACATACATGTTTTTGCCTTTTTATTGACCTCATCAGCACAGCATAAGTGGTAGTTTAGCTGTATTTCAGAAACACAGGGTCTTTAAACCCAACAGAAACCCGTAAACATTAGAGTGCCTATAACATATGCCAAATAACATCCAGACCAAAGGGTAAAAAGGCCACATAGAGAAACAATTCAGTAAAATCTGCAAGAAAACCCAACCAAGCTAGAGTTTTCACTGTGTGATACCTTAAACCCCCTGTAATGTAGGCAAAGTCATTATGGTTCCATTCAGGCCAATAAAGCCAAACCCCACTAGCCAAGTCTTTATGGTCCATTTTGGAAATTGTACCAACTCACCAGAGGCTCCAGGGAGTAAAGATGTTCCCTTACCTAGATAACTGGTTCCTCACTGCTCTAGGTACAGAAGCTCTGATCTCTCACAAGGAATCTGCTCAGATTAATGCAGTATCTGTGGATTACTGTGAATCTTGCAAAGTCCAAGCTGCAGTATTCTTGGACTCTGAATTTTATAGGTTGCACGTTCCGCACAGCTCTGTGCTATCTGCAATTTTCCCTGGATAGTTTATCAGCTCATCAGTCTGCAGTATCCAAATTGTCTCATTCAGTTTCAGCATATTTTTTTGTTTTAAGAACTTGGGTTTCATGGCATGGCCATTGCAATTGTGCATTTCACCAGATGGCTGTGGCCATTTAAATGGTGCCTTTCACCAGACCATACCCGAGAGTCCCCTGCTAGATAGTTTGGATTCAGTGGTTCCATAGTCTGTATCCCATCCCCCTTTGAATCAAAACCTCAAAGTTCTGCAAGATGCATGTACAGTGCTGGTTAAACCTCACTTGGCTATGGGAAACCTATCTGATTTCAGGCTGCTGAAGTGTCTCATCATGAAGACATCTTCCCTTGGGGTGGGATGAGGACACTATAATGAGCAGGCTATCCAGAGTACGCAGATTTACAAGTTGTTGAAAAAAGACAGTTGGCTCCATTTTTTGCACATTTGGGGCCCTATTGATGACCATCTGGTCCAAGCAGTCTTAGTCCATTCATTCTTCATGGGATGAGAGCTGTTTCCAGTCCATTTATTCCATGTGAAATTAGAGATAATCATGGAGATATCATTCTTGCAGCCATTAAGGCATTGCATAGAAGTGGCCTAAACCCCATCCACTGATAGTAATGTAGGCTTTGCTTTACAGCAGAGAGACCACCTATGCCCCCAACTTGGTGGCATGTCTGCTGTGTGACTGTGCCTCCACAGAGACTACCGCATTGACTTGGCCAGACCTGCCCATGTGCCTCCCTCTTACAGGCCTGTTCTCAGGGAAGTGGACTTTGCCACTCTCCTGTAGCACCAGATCACCCTAAGGGGGGAGTGAACACAACCCTCCCTCTGTGGAGTGTGTGCTAACATAAGTCGCACGTCTCTCTTACCCCACCCATGCCTGGGTCTTCAAGCTTCCAGAGCAACTAATCGATCTCTGATCATCTGGCTTACAGATATGGCTTATCTCTTTATACCACAGAGCTGGGAACTTTTAACAGTACAAAGGTATTGTATTAGATGAAGTATCATTACGTTTTAGAGTGAAAAATCTATTATCTAAGGAGTCTGTTTTTAACTGGAGCTATACCACAGTGACGCCCAAAGGTGTAAATATTGGTCTTAATTAAAACCTTAACCTTACATAATCTTGTTGATTAATTATTGGTGGTATTTCATTGGTCCTTTTCTGTTTTTTTTTTTTTTTTTGAGTCTTGTGATTTGTATTATTTCTTGCTGAAAGGCATCTGCAGAGGCATCAGAAACCCTGTATGAATGATGTGTAGCAATTTTTAGAAGCTGTTTGGATGTATTTCAACATAAAAAATGAAGTGCATCTGTGTGAAAATCTTTCACTCATACTTATACAAATATTTTTTAAGATTCATTTTATAAATACTCACCAGTTATTTAATTGATCATGTTACAATGTCAGGTTTATTAATGATTTTTTTTTAGATTTTTTTAATGTATTTATGTACTTAACTGCATCCTGTGCTGCTATGTTAATGGATATGTTATTGGACGTATCTGCTAAGCTGGCATCAAGTTTTACGTAAAAAACAAAAAACGTAACTAGTTTTACTTGTCACAAATGCTCATCTTATATGTTTGCAAACAATTTAGTTTAAGGTGAGATTTTTAGGGATGAAAGGTTTATTAAGGAGAAGATAACTAAGAAACTCATGAGAAATTCTGCCCTTGGTAAGTACTTTGTCACAGCCATATTAAAACATTTTGGAAAAAATTAAGAGTTGATTTTATTTAGACTTTGCTGACTGGATTATTCACGAGGCATGTCATCTTTTACGGGTAGACCTAAGTGGAATTTATATTGTGAGGAAAAATTTGGCCAAGGCATGGGGAACTTCACCTACTCTTTGGAGTAGATGGTGCCCAATGGCTCCTACAGCAGTAAGGAAGAGGTCTACAGGAAGCAGTAGTATGGAGGAGGAGAAAATTTGTTTGATATAGAGCTTCAAAATGTAAACAAAGATTCCTCTGTGGTGGATGGTATAAATGAGCAACGTTTAGTGATCTCCTTATAGAAAGAAGTGAGTGAGTCTGTGAAAGTGGTGCAGATAACAGAAATGGCATGGGGAAGGCTTTCAAATCTGTTAAAAATATTCAAGCAGGATGATCCAGGGTGAGAGTTCAGCTGTTTTTTGGGGTGAATTCCAGAGGATGTAGAAAAGGAACCAAGTAAAGTGACAGCAGAGAATGCAGCATTAAAAACTTGCTCAGTGGTGACAAAGTTAGAGGAAAGTAGCAGCAAACTGAGAAGGGGTCCGGTTTTGCGGCAGCAGATAATGAAGTAACTAAAATGTATGCAGCAGTGACAGCAGAAAAGAAAGGAGAGCAGCAATAAACTGTAAGTAAAACTGAGGTTGGGAGGGTGGCCTAATGGTTAAGATGTTTGCCTTATAAACACAAGGTGCAGGGTTTGAGTCTCACAAGGGATAACTGGCTAGGCTTAAAATAGCTGTTAGCCTAGAACTAGCCTATGAACCTATTTTAAAAAGATGACCGTGAGGATAAGAAGAAAAAAATGATGCTGCAATCAACAGATATTACGTACGGGACAATTTGGTAACTGTTTTTTAAAGATCAAGAAATTTGGGCTTTTATACATATTGAGACAGAGACATTTTGTGGCTTAACATTTGAAATTGATGGACTGATGATAAAATTTCTAGAACTGTGTAACAAAAAGGACATTTATCCATGGAACAATTTGTTTTCTGATAGTGACGTAAATTAAAAAAAATGTTACTGTGCAGTTTAGAACTGAGAAACTGGAAGAAGACAATGTTAGAAAATGCATGCAGGGTCTGTGTGAAACTGTTTATAATGTTGTGAAAGTTAGAGATGAGAGAAACTTGTGTAATGGAGGATCAGAATCGTTTTGAAATGTGAAGACAATGTGGTGAAACACTTTCAAAGTATTAATTTTGTGGCTGGTCACAGAGGGATATTAAGATAAGCTGGCCAACCTAAATCATGTATCTTTTGTAGCTACTTTTGTCATTTAATTAATGATTGTAACAAGATACAACGTAACCACTGTGGGGAGAAAGGGCGTACTGCAAGAAGGTGTGTGCCTGAATGCAAGCTGTGTAAAAAAATAAAAGGAACACTTTTGGATGGATTGTCAAAAGCTTACGGTAAATAATGAAAATGAAGGGAAAAGGGAACATGCACAAAGAGCCTGGGAGAGAGGGGTGAACTAAGTGAAAAAGAAGCTGCAGAAGAAGAAAAAAAATATGGAGGAAAAATGAGGAGTGAGAGAGTGCATGCAGGAAGAGAGATCGGGAGAAGGGATTGAAACCAATCATTTATTTTGAAGTTCTAGCCAGAGAAAAATCTTATTTCTGAGCATCAAGGATTATTTGTACATAAACCTAGGAAAAAATATTCAGTTGGAAAAAGTGTAAAAATAAGAAAATGAAAATTGAAAAATATTTCCCCTAAACTTAAAAAGAAGGAAAAGCTGTAAGAGAGTTTTCTATAAATATGAACAGTAGTAACACTGTGCAAGTAGGATAGTGATAGTGAAATGGTGTGCTAAATGTGATGTGGATGTTATTCTGTTACAGGATGCAAGATTCCTGACAAGTGAAGGAAGACTGCAAATGGAAAATTGTGGGGTGGAAATGTAATATAACATGAAACTTAGGCAGTGAACCATTGTATGTTGTCTATCTCGCCTTCTTTCTTGCTGGTTGGGGTTTGGAGCCAATCCTCGGCTCCGACTCTGCCATCTTCAAAAGCTCAAGACCTGCTTACTGGCTCGAGGCCCCCCCTATATCCCATGATGCCTGGCGCTAGATACCCAGATCTCGTTTGCCGCTTCTGCTGCAAGGTTGATGTCCTTCATGGATGCATCTGCAGTCATAACAAATGGGTTGTCCTGTCGTCAGGCAGCCCTTCGGTCGGCCGGATTCCAAAGTCTGGGTCCGGCTTCGGCTGATGTCGCACTTCACCCGACGTCATCTCTGCTGGTCTTCGGGTATAAAGGCATCAGCCGACGCCATTTTCCTCAGTCTTTCTTGCCACGTGGCGCCCGAAGCAGAAGCTGTTCGCAAGTGCCGGTCGGTCAGATCCAGAGATTACTACTACCGAATACTACTTCGAAGACTTCTAAAAAGCTAAGTACCACGTTGGGGACTCTTTCTTGCCTCAGCCGATGTCAGAAAAAGTCAATAACTGTTTAACTTGTGGGAAACAAATACCTCATAAAGATTTCCACTCTTACTGTCTGCCTTGCTTAGGCCCAGACCACGACGTAGCAGCCTGTTCCGCCTGTGCTTCCTTCAACCGATGAACGCTTAGGCGTCGGTCGGAGTTTGCTGAACAGTTTTTCAGCTCAGATTTTGCGTACATTATGCCGTCGGATCCTCCGACTACCCAAATTGTTAAAAAACGCAAAGAAAAAGACCGACACTCACGGTCCGCGGTTTCGGCCTAAACCACGGTTAAGCAAGTCGCGAGTGTCTCGGTTTCGGACGAAACCGAGAAAACCGGTCAATCTTCAGCCGAATCCATGACTACTACTGAGGCTCCTGCTACCTTACTTGAATCGGCCTCAGAAATTTTGCCTACAACTGTGGTTCCTAGTGATTTATCAGACACCATTCCTTTGGATGTCTCTACCCCAGCACGTGGTGCTGCTAGGCCTCCTGCAGCCATGTCTATTAAGGCCTTTGCCAGGGCTAAAGCAGCCAAATCTGCTAAATCAGTGCCTGTTAAGCCCCCCTCACACAGGCCCACTTCTAGTTCACAAATGCTTACTCTGGCAGAAGATTTAATATCCTTAATTAGGGGATCCCAATCTCACCCAGACAGGGCCTCTCAGCCCCCAGAAAAGAGACCTAGAGCAGAGCCCCCCGAGCCAGTGTCCTCTGATTCTGTGGATGACTCAGACATTACAGACCAGCCAGAGGCTCCTTTTTCTACTTATGAAGATTCCGATGCTGAAGAATCCATTCCAGCTGCCTCTCCACCAGAGGAATTTTCCTTTGGGGAAACCTTACATGCCATGAGAGAACAATTCCAATGGCAGGGACAAGATTTCTCAGATTCAAGGAAAAGGCTTAGGACTTTTCTGCACTTACCACAACATAGGCCCTTAGCTATACCTCCTGTACTGCCTGTTGCGGATGATGCATTTAATGATGTCTGCACTGCTCCTGATTCTTTACCTCCAGCCCCTGCCAAACCAGATAGATTTTACAGGGTGCCAGACACTCATCACCACCTATACAAGGCCCCACTTGCAGACCCCAAAACTATATCCCAGGGGCCTAAGGCAGTAGCCTCGACCACAGCAAAAAACCCTATTCCTTCTGAAAGGGAATCCAGGTCCTTAGAGAGATGGGGGAAAAAAGTTTACACCTCTGCTACTCTCTCAGCTAGAGCTTTAAACTGTCAGTTTCATATGATCCAATACCAAGAGTTTATGCTTGATCAGTTAACTAAAAACTGTCCTCTGATGAATCTTTAGATAAGAAATATGTATTAGAAATGGTGAATAACATCCAACAGGTTAGTAACCATTCCTTAAAATGTGGCTATGATGCACTGGAGGCTTCATTTAGATCAGCAATGACTGGCACAGTGATAAGAAGGCATGCATGGTTGAAAGAACAGGTCTTACCGGATCATGTTAAAGCAAAGCTATTAGATGCTCCTATGGATAAGGCCAGTCTATTTGGTACACCTGCCCAGCAGGTAATGAAGAAAATGGAAGAAAAGGCAAAATCTGTACAAACAGTTAAAGATTTCTTACAGGTTCAGCCCCCAAGGTTTAGCAGGAACTGGCCTGCCAAAAATTGGTCCTTTCCTGACTCCACAAGATCCCAAAGGGGCAGGAATAGACGCTCTAGAGGCAGAAATCAATCCAGAGGAGGTGCCTACAGAGGACGACAGTGGCAAGTCAATAACCGAGGCACAGACACAACCACTGCCACTGCAACAGGACAATCACAGTGACTTGGCTCTGACTCTGCCTACCAAGGAGCAAATAGCAGCACCATTAGGCGGAAAGTTAGCCTTATTTTCGAAAAATTGGCACTATATCACAAAAGACAAGTGGATTTTGCAAACCATAGACCAAGGCTACCGGTTCCACTTCCACACCTTACCAGTAAAAAGAGGAATGCCAAACCTGCCTCCAAATCAAAAAATAGAAGCTCTGCAGCAGATAGCGGAATTAGCAAAGATGAGAGCTGTGGAAAGAGTACCAATAACAGAACAGGGCAAAGGATTCTACTCCAGACTCTTCCTAGTGCCAAGAAAAGAGAAAAGTTGGAGACCTATTCGACCTGTCCATCTTAAACACATACATCATTGTCCCAAAATTCAAAATGCTGACCCTACAGCAACTTCTTCCCATGCTGGGCAAGGAGTGTTGGCTGGTAACTCTAGATCTCAAGGAGGCATACCTGCACGTCCCCATTCGACCAAATTGCAGAAGATACCTCAGATTTCTTGCAGGATCAGAGCATTATCAATTCTCAGCATTGCCCTTTGGCTTATCTACTGCGCCCAGAGTATTCACAAAATGCCTGGCATCAGTAATCGCTCACTGCAGAGTACAGGGAATCCAAATTTATCCATACTTGGACGACTGCCTGTTACAAGCGGACAACAAAAGCAAGCTGACAACAGATTTACAAAGGGTCATTTACTTGCTACAAGCCCTGGGATACACAATCAATTTACAAAAGTCAAGGCTGATACCATCCCAAACAAGAACATTCTTGGGCGCGGAATTGGACACAGTAAAACAAATGGCATTCCTAACTGCAGAAAAACAAAAAGAGCTCCCTCTTTACTTCTTGGCATTAACAAAGCAGAACAAACTAACAGCAAGAAAAGTTCTGCAGGCCTTGGGCTTCATGGCATCATGCATAATCTTGGTCCCACATGCCAGACTGCATATGAGAAAGCTACAGTGGTACCTAAAGAATTTATGGTCTCAGCACAGGCACAGCTTAGAAAGAGAAATACCACTAATCCCATGCCTAAAACAGGAATTCCTATGGTGGGCTCAAGCATGCCAGTCAAACCCAGGCTTACCCTTCAACAACTTTCGAGCAAGCCAAACCATCACAACGGACGCCTCAGACCTAGGATGGGGGGCGCACATGTTGGACAAATGCATACAAGGATTGTGGACTCAAGACCAGCTGCACCTGCACATAAACCAAAAAGAAATGCTGGCAGTAAAACTGGCAATCCAAAAATTCAGACCATTCCTCAAAGAAGGACATTTGATGATAAGGACAGACAACACCTCAGTCATGTGGTACATCAACAAACAGGGAGGCACTCATTCATACCCCCTATGCAGAATGACTTTGGACCTTTGGAATCTGGCTGTCAGCTACAACATCCAGTTACAGGCAATATTTGTGCCGGGAAAAGAGAACACCCTAGCAGACATGTTAAGCAGAACCACCTCGGATGCTCACGAATGGATGCTACACCCAGACATCTTCAAGGCCATCACAAAGAAATGGGGAATGCCACAAATAGATCTATTCGCTTCCCCACTCAATCACCAGCTCAAAAATTCTGCACAAGGACATTCCACCCACTTGCATGGAAGGTGGACTCTCTATCCTTCAGCTGGAAAGGCCTGACAGCATATGCATTTCCACCTCTTCCCTTGATGCACAAGGTACTACTGAAAATCAAAGAGGAACGTCCAAGGATAATCCTGATAGCTCCGAACTGGCCAAGACAACACTGGTACCCATTGCTGAGGAGCATGTCTCGGGAGAAAATGTGGTCAATACCCCTGATGCCTTTGATGTTAACTCAGAACAACTACAACATCATGCATCCAAACCTAAAAACCTTGCAACTGACTGCCTGGAACATCACATAGCAGCAACTAACCCAGACCTTTCCCAAGGGGTTAAAGACATTATCCTTGAAGCCCGCAGACCTTCAACAAGAAGGAACTATGCAGGAAAATGGAAAAGGTTTGTCATTTGGAGTACTGAAAGAGGAAAAGATGTGTCGAACATAGATATTGCTAACATTCTGGAGTACTTGGCAGAGCTTCTACATACAGGCCTGTCCTATTCCTCCATCAAGATACATGCATCAGCTATTTCAGCAGAATACAGCTTTGATCCACCTGTCTTTTCACATCCTCTACTCAGGCAGTTCCTCAGAGGGATCAAGAATGTAAAACCTCCTAGGAAACCACCATTACCAGCATGGGTCTTTAACTTTGTGCTAGAAAAGTTGACACTCCCTCCGTTTGAACCAGCAGCAACAGCAGATCTACAACACCTGTCATGGAAAACTGCTTTCCTACTGGCAATTACCTCAGCAAGGAGGGTTTCGGAACTACAGGCCTTAATGGCAGTGCAACCCTTCCTAATCTTCCATCAAGATAGGGTGTCCATGAGAACTAATCCTACATTTATGCCTAAGGTGGTATCCAGAGTGTCTTTAATCCAGGCAATCCACCTACCTACCTTCTTTCCCAATCCACAAAACAGGGGGGAAAGAATGCTGCATACCTTGGATGTACATAGACAGTTACGCTACTACCTGGACAGAACCAAAAGTAACAGAAAAACTGACCAGCTTTTTGTAGCCTATGCAACAGGAAGGGAAGGAAAAGCAATTTCCAAACAGACAATCTCCAAATGGATAGGAAATTGCATAAGATTCTGCTACTCCTATCATGGAAAACCAATTCCACAGAACATAAGACCTCACTCTACAAGGGCTACAGCCACTACCACAGCTTTCTTACGAGGAGTGGCAACCAAGGACATTATTGAGGCGGCTACTTGGTCCTCCGTGCATACATTTGCCAAGCATTATAATTTACCTCTATACTCTAGATCCCGAGCAGGGTTTGCCACTGCTGTACTGCAAGGGATCCTAACTACACCATAATTTTTCTTCCTCCTCCCCTAGTTTGGCTATGGTATTCTACCCATTTGTTATGACTGCAGATGCATCCATGAAGGACATAGTACAGTTTTGTACCTACCATAAATGTAGATGTCCGAACTGGATAGCATCTGCAGTCAGGATTACCTCCCTCCTCCCCTCTGTGGTACTCCTAGGTATTTACCCTCCTAATAGCTAGCTGGGGGGGGAGTCTCTTATGGTGTATTTGTTTGTATATATGTACATACATGCTTATTTTTTGTGTTTGCCTTCTACTTTTTTGGAAACATTGGCATTTATCCAAAATTTAGCCTTCCAAGAGGGCAACTGGCATCTGGGGCAAGAAACACTGAGGAAAATGGCGTCGGCTGATGCCTTTATACCCGAAGACCAGCAGAGATGACGTCGGGTGAAGTGCGACATCAGCCGAAGCCAGACCCAGACTTTGGAATCCGGCCGACCGAAGGGCTGCCTGACGACAGGACAACCCATTTGTTATGACTGCAGATGCTATCCAGTTCGGACATCTACATTTATGGTAGGTACAAAACTGTACTTTCTACTGGCTCAGATCGTATAAAACTTTATTATTATTGTATTTTTCTTGTCAAAACTGCTAGTTTTAGTGTAGATTTAGTCGTTAGATTAGACTGTTGTATTATAGCTAGTTTTCTTTAGATTCCGATTACTTCTCCCCAATAAATTCATTTAAGTTAGAGAGTTCCCCTTCTCTCCCCTTTCCTTACCTCAGAAAGGTTTTCCGTTTAAGTTAGAGGATTACCTTTTTCTCTCTATCACCGCTATAAAAAAAATATGTATATCCTTTATTATCACTGTTCGTGTTTAGTGACAGTTAAATATAGTTTTTGTTTGTAGTAGTACTTGTAGTTTGGTTGTGGTAACTGTAGTGTGTAATAATTCTTAGTGGCTAGTTACTTTAACCTTTCTGTGTGTGTTTCTTGTCCTTGGTTTTCCTCCAGGATGTCCAAGGATCCTAAACCGTCCAGATTTAAGAAGAGTGACTGATGGTCAGATGTGACTGATGGACTTTGACAGATGGTCACACTTCTTGTGTTTATTGTCTGGGTGCCGTGCACCTGCAGGACTCTTGCTCGATTTGCCATGCTTTCAGTCCAAGAGTCCTGCAGGAGTGCAAAAACAAATTGATCCTGAAGGGTTTGCTTAAATCCTAAGATTCACCAGTGAAGGCTCAGCATGTGAAATCTTCCAGGCCACCTAAACCTTCAGCTCCCAGTTCGGAGCCGTCGTTGGGTGAAGCCATACAATCTGTCTCGGCTCCGGCTGGAACTGATGTTCCTCCCTCCCAGTCGGCTCCGACACGTTCTTCGGAGCCGTCTGAGAGTCAGAAAAGATCCAGGTCTCCTTCTCTGGAGTCGATACGTTCGGCTCCGAAGTTACCTCTGATCCAATCGGAGCGTAGTCATCACTCATCCCAATCTTCTCGGTCCTCTAGACTTTCGGACCATGACTTGGAAAGAGTGGTCAGTAGGCTGTTAAAATCACAGGCCCTAGCCAAAATGTTGTCCAGCCCCCCTCATCAGGTGTCAGCTCCATCCACAGCTGTAGATATTCCTCCTCCGACTCATCCTATGAGCTCGGAGCCGGAGTTCGTTGGGGTTCGAGTCATGGAACCGTCGGCTCCGATACCCTCTCCTTCGGTTCCGTTGTCGACTCCGATCCCTTCCATGGTTCCTTCCCTGGAGGGATCTGGGCACCCGAGACTCCCTTGTCGGCTCCGAGGGGCTCGGGGCTTCGGCTCAGGTGAGCTCTGCTCCCACATCTGCCTCGGAACCATCCCCCTCAGTGCGGGGAGGGGTTCTGGTTTCTTCGGAACTGGAGCCCTCTCTGCATCCGGGCAGGGATGCCTTTGAGGTGATGAGGAGTGTACTGGCCCCTGAGTCAGTCCCACGATCGACCCCATCGGCTCCTCCCCCTAGGGTGCATGCATCAGCCTCTGCCCCTCTTCCAGACCCCAAGCGTGGGGATCCAGCACTCCAGGACACCCCTTGGGTGTATCCTCCTCTTCCGAGGCCTCCCCTGATCATTCAGAGGAGCCACCTTGCAAGAGGAAGCATGTTGATTCCCCAGAGTCTGTCACATCGGATACCGACTTAGAGGAGTCGGAAGGGTCCCCAAGATCCCCCTCTGAAGATGTCTCCTTCTCAGACATCCTTGAGATGCTTAGGCAGAGGGGGAACTGGACTGCCCTAAGCCCTTCCGAGGATGAGTCGGTATTCCTGGATGCGTTTGGATCCCGACCTTCCACCTCCTGGGTGTCTCCGCCTTTCGACCCACTGATGTCTGTGATGGCTCGGAAGGCGTGGACGGCTCCAGACACAGTGGAACCGACCCTTAGAAGACCTGCCAAATTCATTACTGCACCGCAGGTGTCCCTGTTGATGCCATGGTGGTAGCGGCGGCCACAAAGAAGGAGTTGGCTGAAACTTCTTCATCTGTCCATCCCCCTAACAAGGAGTCCAGGATGATGGCCAGATATGGGAAGTGGATGTTCTCTTCAGCGACCTTTTCCATGCAGTCCCTGAATTACCTTTGCCACTTTACCTGTCTTCAGAGGGATCTCCTGAAAGAGCTTGGAGACACCATCCAAGATCCATCAGCTGAAGGGGCCCAGGCTAAGGCAGCCTCCCAGCTGGCGACTCTTAATTCGGTGGTAAACTCCTCCATGAGGCTCATTTCGTTTGCAGCCGATGGTGCGAGTAGAGCCGCAGGCACAGGCGTGGCCCTAAGGAGGCACGCTTGGATGTGGCTATAACTTTGCGGTACCTTTCAGAGCATCTTTCACCAACACCTCTTTTGATGGTTCCTCTCTTTGGATCACAGGTGAAAGTTACCCTTACCAGATGTGAGCAGGAAGGCAGGACTCTTTGCCGTAGGAGTCCATTTTACCACTCCTTCCAGACCATATCCTAAGGGTCAGAAGAGTGGAAAGATGTGGTTCCGGAAATCCCAGGGAGCCTTGCCAGACACACGTGGCAAGTTCCCATCCAGGGGCAGAGGAGGAAACAATAACAGATGCCGCCCTCATGTCAGAGGGGGTCCGCAAAATCAGGGAAGCAGAGAATCTTTCTCTGAGAAGCCCTTCCAGCATTCCTGAAGGGTTGCCCGGCTGCCCACCTCTGGAGGCAGTTGAGGGAAGATTATCGCTGTACCCAAAAGCCTGGCAAGACACAACTCAAGACAAATGGGTACAGTCTGTCATATCCAGAGGGTACAGAATTCCCTTCGTTCGCACCCCCTTAAGGTCAAACAAGTCCTTTCCAGACGTTCCACCCAATCTAAGGGACCAAGCAGTGCAAGAAGTCTCAAAACTGCTAAGAAAAAGGGCCATCCAGCAAGTCCCAGCAGACCAACAAGGATCCGGAATTTACTCAAGGTTCTTTTTGGTACCAAAAAAGACAGCGGACTGGAGACCCATTCTGGATCTCAGCCGACTGAACAGGTCTGTACAAAGAATGAAGTTCCGGATGGTCATGCTACAGTCCATTTTGCCCTTCTTGGGTCAGGACAATTGGATGTGCTCTATAGATCTTCAGGATGCATACTACCACATCAAAATGGACAGACGCTCCAGAAGATTCCTTTGCTTCCGGCTGGGAGCCAGCCGTTATCAGTTCAGAGCTCTGCCCTTTGGTCTCACCACAGCCCCCAGGGTGTTTACCAAATGTATGGCAGTAGTTACCGCTCACCGGAGACTGCAAGGATTCCAGGTGTTTCCATATCTCGACGACTGGCTCCTCACTGCTACCACCAGACATCACCTTCTGCAAGCCAGAGACTGCACTATTGACACTTGCTCCAGGCTAGGTATCATAATAAATTTCAAAAAGTCTGCATTGTCGCCCTGTCAATCTATCACCTTTTATAGGTGCAAATTTAAATACCGAAGACATGTTAGCGAGCCTCCCACCAGACAGGGTGCTAGTGATTCGTCAGCATGTGAAGGTTTTATTAGCATGCAAAAGAATTCAAGCCAGGTTTGTCATTCAAACTCTGGGTCTCACGGCAGCAGCGATCATACTTGTCCCTCTAGCTCGTTTTCACATGAGGATTCTCCAGTGGCTTCTGTTCACCCAATGGTCCTTCCAGCAGCTTCCCATGTCTTACATGATTATGATCACACAAGCATGCAAGAAGCACCTTGCATGGTGGATGGTCTCCACATCAGTGCTCCACGGCAGACCATTTGTTCTCCCCCCTCCAGTTGCTATGGTGACCACGGATGCCTCCCTGATTGGTTGGGGGGGGAGGCATTATCAGGGCAGCACAGTCCAAGGCACCTGGCAACCTCACGAGTACCATCTGCACATAAATGTCTTGGAGATGAGGGCCGTGCTCTTAGCATTGCTGGCTCTTCAGGACTCTCTTCCTACCAGGACCATTGCAATTCAAACGGACAATATGTAGTGTGGTACATCAACAAGCAGGGCGGAACCAGGTCGTATCCCCTATGTCGAGAAGCACTCAGACTCTGGCAGTGGGCGATTTCTTCCCAACGGTTTCTGATTGCAACGCACATCCCTAGGAGTGTCCAACGTCATAGCAGACAGACTGAGCAGAGCAATGTCTTCTTTATGCATTCCCTCCTTTTCCCCTAATCCCGAAGCTAATTCAGAAAGCTACCGTATTGGGTTGTAAAATGATCCTCATTACCCCTTACTGGCCTCGACAAATATGGTTCCCGTTCCTGCATCGCTATCTTCCCTAGCAGCCTTGGACTCTGGACCTAGTTCCAGACCTCCTGATTCATCAATCAGGTGGGCTGCACCAATCCCTACGCTCTCTCCAGCTCATGGCTTGGTTGCTCCACTTCCAACTTTAGACATGCTTCCAGATATCTCCCCCTCTGTGCGCAAAATCATTTTGTCATCACACAAGTCTACGACTAGAAAAATTTACGCTAGTAAGTGGAAACATTTTTCTTCCTGGGCAGAGGCTAAAAGTATAGACCCCTTTTCAGCCCCTGTACACTGCATTTTGGAATTTCTTGCGGAACTCTTCCATGCTGGGTCCACTTCCGCTACAATTAGAGTTCAGTTAGCTGCAATTTCAAATTTTCACATTGGCCTTTCGGAAAACAATGTCATGTCTCATAAGCTGTGTAAAGCTTTTCTCAAAGGAACCACTCTGCTCAGGCCCCCAGTGAGAGATCCTGCACCACCGTGGGATCTAAATTTGATTTTAGCTTCTCTAATTTTGCCCCCTTTCGAACCTGCAGCTTCTTGTTCATTGAATTCTTATCTTGAAAAACCCTTTTTCTGGTAGCTATTACTTCAGCCAGAAGAGTTTCGGAACTACAGGCTCTTTCTATCCGTCCCCCCATACCTCGTGTTCCAAAATGACAGGGTTTCTCTTAAGACTAATCCGTCCTTCCTTCCTAAGGTCTCTTCAGAGAGTAACTTGAATCAGTCCATAGACCTTCCTGTGTTTTTCCCGAACCACTCCAACAGGGCGGAATACAAGTTGCATCAGTTAGATGTTCACAGACAGCTACGCTTTTATTTGCATAGAACCAAGGACATTAGAAAATCAGATCAACTTTTCCTGTCTTATGCAGTAGGTAAACAAGGTCTTCAGTCTCCAAGGTAACCTTATCCAGGTGGTTGACTTCCATCACATTTATATATCAACTGAGGAATAAAGAATTGCCAGTTAAACCAAAAGGTCACTCCACCAGAGCTTTAGTTACTTCAGTGGCCTTTCAGGCTAGGTTGCCCATGGAATCTATTTGTGCTGTGGCTACATGGGCCAACCCACATACTTTCATTTCACATTACAAGTTGGATTTGGTTTCCAGGAGCAGAGCTGATTTTGGTTCCACTGTTCTGAAGAGTCTTTTCCGATGAGCCACCCAGGATTTTAGGTGCTAGGGACGCTGTCCCAACCAGCATGAATGAAGGCGAGATAGACAACTTAACCTAAAGATGTTATGTAGTTACCATAACGTTCCATGTTAGTTGTCTTCTTCTCGCCTTCTTTCTTGTCCCACCCTCCATCCCCCTATCCTAGTGGACCAAGAAGAGTTCTTTTTGATTTTTTGCTGGCTGAGTCTTCTCTGGCTATTCCTTTCTGACTAGTAGTCTCTCCAGTAGGATTTATGCATTATAGGATAGGATTCCTTTATTATTATGTCTGCAGTTAGACTTACCAAACGAGATCTGGGTGTCTAGCGCCAGGCATCATGGGATATAGGGGGGCATCGAGCCAGTAAGCAGCTCTCGAGGTTTTGAAGATGGCCCCAACCAGCAAGAAAGATGGCGAGAAGAAGACAACTAACATGGAACGTTATGGTAGGTACATAACTTCTTTTTCGCAGTGGCTGTGTTGTGTAAAAAATGCAGTAAAAATTACAAGATCTGTTAAGGATGGGAAGGTTAACTGCTGTGGATATGAGGTGGAGAAAACATGTTTATAGATTATAGTGTTATATGCATATATAACTAGCAAGGAAAGAGACAATCTGTTTAATCAAATTGCAGGGGACTTTAATTGTGATTTAAGGGGAAAATGTAAAAAGAAAGGGAGGATGTCAAAAAAATACAGGAAGTGATAAAACGTGGTAAGTTAACTGTGTGAAACAAAAGTCAGTGGACTTGGGGGGGGGGGGGGGCACTGATCTGAAATTTATTATTTTGTATCATCGAAAGGCTTGAGGGTAGCAGATGGTGATACAGTTGTGAACATTTAGCAGTATGGATGGAAGTGATAGAAGAGAGTATATTAAAATAGGAAAGGGAATAAAAAGAATAAATGGAAAATTATGGACGAGACTGGAGAGTGGGAAGTATTGCAGTTATAGAAGGATCCTACAACTATGAAGGGCTTCTATAAAAATTGGTCTGAATGGTGGAATGAGTTTAAAAAGGTGTACAAGTGCCTGTTTCAATGGCAGGATGATATAAGAAAGGAAGAGAAAGTAAAGTGTGGGAAAATTTATAGAAATGTATTCGGGAATTTAAAGAATAATACAAGAGAGTATTATGATGTGGAAAAATAAATATAAAAAATAAGTAATTTATTACTGTTTAGGCAGAAATCTACAAGAAGGGAGGAAGTATCTGCATATGTGAGTAATAGTAAAGGAAGATATTAATATTATAATGAGGAAAATGAAAAAATGTAAGAGGTAAAAAGAACACAAGCAAATTATGAGCATTGTAGTATAAGGTGGAAAATATATGTAAGAGTAAAAAAGAAAAATACGAGAGAATGCAAAAGTAAAAAAAAAAAAATCCAGAATGAGTTGGGGAAGAATCTGAAAAAGAAAAGACTATTAGTGAATTGGATGCATACCTCCCAACCGTCCCAAATTACTCAGTTTTTACTGAGTGTTGGGATCCCAATGAAAGGGTGCCACGATTCCCGAGTGGCAGCCCTTCATTTCCGATTTTTTAAGCTAGTTTTTAGATTCCACGCTTTCGGAGCTGACATCATCACATGCGCGATGACGACAGCTCCTTCAGCCTGTCGGAATTAAGCTCAGACGTGCGTGTTACCTGTTTGAATACTCGCGCTCATCTGTTTGAGTTGCCTGTTTGAATACTTGGTTCGTCCTTCTGGGCACTCGGGCAGATTTTAATGCCGTTGCTTTCATTTTATTGGAATTGCCTGTTAATGCTGCGTTTTAATGCCGTGCCGTGAAGTGCATACTTGCAGTTATCTGCATCTGCTGTGCTTGACTACTCAATGCATCGGACTGCCGAGCCATTTAGCTGCAGGTGCAGGGTGATTAGAATTGCTGAAAGGTACTGCAGATTCTTTCTCTTGAGTGTGTGTGTGCTCGCACGCTATTTGTTTTCGTTTGATTAGGAACAAGTGTAGTTTACTACCAATGACTTTTTAGTTTGCAATGTCAAAGCACTCTTAAAATCTTTGGTGCTGATTACATTTGTGTTTTCTATTTCTTAGTCAAATAGCATAGTCCCCATCCAGTTTTGTAAGTATCGCTAAACGGAGTAGTTCTTACTTTGTTCAGTCTGCTTTTCCTGCATAAATCAGCCTCTTTCCTTGTACAGCAGTGTTCAGTGATGCTTTCCTGCTATTTTATAGACTGGGTTATGACAGATTAATGGCAAACACCCGACCATGTTCCTGCCAGACATTTGTTTGAATAATCATTAGGAAGGATTGACTTAACAAAATGTTAATGTTTTGAAGTACTTATGAGTGAGTGACCCTTGAGAATGCCACTAAATGTATGTTGTTAGCAACCGTTGTATAGTGGAAACGCCATACAAGATTTAAGGCTTTTAGAAAAGTCAAACCAGTCATTAAGTGCTGAATAGTTAGGACGATGTTTCATGTTTTTTTCAAACCATACTATATGATAGATACTCCAAAAGTTTATATATGTTTATATATACATATATATATATATATATATATATATATATATATATATATATATATATATATATATATCCACACACACACACACACACACACTAAGTTTTCATGAGACATACAATGCATCAGGAAAATTGTCAACATTATGGCTGGTTTCGATGTTACACATCACTGGTGATGTGGCAGTGATAAAACTGGCATGCTATTTCTACTGCAGTATACGAGTCTATAACATTTATGCAGTAGGAATGAAACCAGGTTTTCATTCTGACATCTGCTCCCTCAGTATAAAATATGCCACAGTTGTTTGTTAAAATGAATACATTTTAGTTAAATACTTGCTGGACCCCATGGTGGCAGGCTGGCAGCAGCAGTGAAATAACTAAATTACTACCTTGTACTGTGGTTTCTTTTGTTTCTCCTGCAGTAGTTATGTCATTCGGTATTATTACCACCAGAATAATTCTATATTTACCATCTGCCCCACCTTTGCCCTGCAGAGTAGCAGAGGGCTTGGAACATGTACTGATTATTATCAAGGAGATGTTCTGAATTAGGGCAGTTTTGTCATTATTGGTGCATGCATTTTGCTTCATTGCCTACTGGAAAAATCTTCAAACCATGCATTTAAAATGCAATTGTGTGTGGAAGTAGACTGTTATCATGGAAATGTTCTGAAAATGGCAATTTTGTCATTGGTTCATGCATTTTTGTTTCATTGCCTACTGAAAAAATGTTTAAACAATGTATTTAAAAGTCTAACAAGTGTGCTGTATTATACAAGGAATATAATTTAATAAAGTCAGGAAGGTGCATCAAAGAATGCATGTACATTCTTGTTTTGTGTGCAAGGGGCCTCTGATTTTAAAAACAGTCGAAAGGTAATCTTTGTCCACCACTGGCCAAATGCATTTTCTTTGGTTGTGGCGTGGGTTAGGTTTCAATGCTGTTTCAATGAATGTGAGTTTCAAGGGCAGAGAAGTTTTAATGCAAAGTCTATTTTCAGTGTTAGCAGTATTGCTTTGTTTAGCAGGTATCTATTAATGTTTGTGGATCGTGCTATAAAATGTAAAAAACTAAAATCCAAATATTCATTGTAGAAGTAAAGCAGTATGCACACATAATTTACTGTTTGTTTTAAATGGGGTGAAATAGGTAGGTAATGGGACAGTGGAATGGCTGTAGAGGGGGGGACTCTGGAGCTATATTTTGGTTCGGTTCTTCATTTTGCATTTCAAAGGTGGTATCCCACAATTCCATTGGAGTGGGTGGGGTTTAATTACATATGCAAATTTTATGTTAATCAGCATACAGATTTGTACCTATTTTTCATGGGCCTTGTCCAGATTTTTGATGTTTCCAGGTTGAGAGGTATGACTGGATGAAGTACTTGGGGGAAAGTAAATGTTGATTCAGCATCTAGCCCAGATGATATAGGGTATGAAATGAGTAAGAAATTAATGGAGTGGCAAAGAGAGAATTTTGTAAATGTTCTAAATCAATGGTTGAAGGAAGAGTTTGTGTATGAAGTTATATAATGGGATATTAAAATTTATATGGAAAAAAGACGAGAAGAATGAAATAAAAAAATGGAGATCCATCACATTAAATAACATAGATTATAAAGTTTTTTTTATGAGAATAATACAGAGGGGAATGGAAGGAAGGATGAGGGATATTGTAGAAGACAAATGTATATGGCATAAAAGGGAAGGGATGTCCATGATTGTTATTGGTTGTGAGAGAAATTGTGGATAATATTACAAGTAAAAGGGAGGATGTGAAACTTAATGGTAGGTGATATTAGCAAAGCATTTGATACAGTAGGACATGATGCTTTATGGTATGTCATGGAGAAGTATGGAAAAGTAATAGAGTTGGAGTGTGAATGTCAGCATATCTAACAGAGTGAGAGTGTTAGTGAATGGGTGGCTGAGTAAAGAAATATGCATGAAGTCTGGTATAAGACAAAGATGTCCCATGAGTGAAATGTTGTTTGAACTGAATGAATGTGATAATGAGTAAAGTAGCTTATAAAATGAAAGATGCTATATATGTGACCCAAAAGGAGGTGGTGATTTCAGTAGTTTGACATACACAGGTGATATATTGGTAGTCGTCAAGAGCAAAATATGGATGAGGGAAGTTTTGGTTTGTCTGAAAGGATGTTTAAAGGAAATGTGAATGACTTGAATAAAGATATAAGTAAGGGTTTGAGTGATGGAGTGAAAATTGGGGGGGTGTATTTTTCAATGAATGAAAAGTCTTTGCTAGGAATAAAATTTTGGGAAAATGATGTAGTTATGATGCAACCAGAGGGTGGATGACATATAGATTAGCATTCAGGAAAAAGGCTTATCTGTTGAATTATGTATTAAATGAGTAAGATAGCATATACATCAAATGTTGATATGATCCTTGAAAAATATTTAAAGGAAATTATGCAACTGGTGTTTTCTTTAATTTGGTGTTCAAGATTAAACCCAGTTAAAAAAGGTGTGTTATATGAGTGAAGATGAAGGGGGATCGGGTTACTAGATCCAGTTGTTTGTCCTGCTTCTTTAAACTTTTATAGAGTGTTAAAGTGGGTAAAGGCAAAGAATGCAAAATTAGTAGTGAACATGTTTAAAGAAAAGAACAAAAAGTTCTGGGAGATGATGAGAATAAGTATATGTAAATGAAGACATTAAAAACTATAAAAAAAATACCAACATGGAAAATAAAAATTGATGATATAGAAAAAGATAGAAGGATGTGGTAAAATAATGTGATGAAATAGTATTATGTAAATCCATGGGAATATTTACCATAAGAAAAGAGTAAAATCATTAAAGAAAGGAAAAATTTGTGTACCAAGACAGTAGAGTGTCAGGATTTCCTATGGAGGCTGTAGTAAATAAGTTACTAGTAAAGGTGAATATGCCATATTAAAATAAAGTTGAGTGTGTGTTTATTTATGGAGGGGGAGAGACAACAGAGCATGTCTTTTGAAGTGTAAAAGAGTTATGAAACTGAAAAAAGTTGTGTGAAAAAAACTTTTGAGAGTATTAATGACCTAAACAATATAGAAATGAATGTGATTATGTATGGATGTTATAAGAACAAGAAGAATAGAATAGATGAGAAGGGTAGATAAGAATTCATTTTATGCAATATAGGTTATTTGGAATGAAAGATTAAATGAAATTTAGTTTTTTTTAGATATAGTGCAAAAAATTAGATTCTGGTTGTGGAGGAAGGAGTGAGGGTCAGTTAACCCCAGCAGCCCCCTTTATGCTATGCTGTGCTGCAGTGTCAGCAGTCAAGCTACCCAGCATGGAATAGACCCCACAGCCTTCTGCACCAAAGGCAAGTGCACTACCTATAGTGCCACTAACACGTTAAATTTGATATATAGATGCCCCACGTGTGGTATGTATGTATGTACAGATAAGTGTAAAATGTATGTATATATTTATGTATGTGTGTATATGTGGGTGTGTATAGTATAATTAATATATACATATATATATATATATATATATAAAAAGTAATAGGGGCTTGTCTCTTATTTTCTATAAGAAGTAAGGAAGGTAGGCGACTAAATAAACCTATACAGTGGCTCTTCAGCTGACTAGTATCAGTTTAGGAATAGACTTGGATAATCAGTGAATGAAAGTCTGTTCCAGCTGGCTTATTTACCTACATCAGCAACAGCAGTGTACTACTTATTTTGTTTCATAGCTAACCATTTTATTTATGTCAGTAACAAAATCAAAAGCAGTCCCACCAAGATCAGTAACAAAATCAAAAGCAGTCCCACCAAGGTCAGTAACAAAATCAAAAGCAGTCCCACCAAGATCAGTAACAAAATCAAAAGCAGTCCCACCAAGATCAGTAACAAGTTTCATTTTATTTATGTATTTATTGTTCTTATTCATGAACAGAGCTGAAAAGCTTAACAGTTGAGTGATATCTCAAAGGGAAGTTTTGTCTTCAAGATTAATAATAAGTAATTTTTCAGAAAAAATGATGGAATTATCTTGAAATATGACTCTTTGGCATCAAATTCCTGGAATTGTGAATTACATTGGTAATACTTGATTTATGTTATAATTATTGTTATTGTTAGCCTGATGGTGCAGAGTATCTGTGTGGGCCTTCAGGGGCCCAACACTGGTAGGCCTGGCCAGAGGATAGAATTAAGTGACCAACAGCTAACCTATCCTGGGGGGAAGTTTGGGGAACATGCTGCCTGTGTCCTCTGGTGTAGACCAGGAGTCTCACAAGTCACGTCTCCAAGGGGTGGTGATAACACTGAGTTCTTGATGGGTAGCAACATCCACCAGGTACACTGACATGATTCCAGTAGCTATTTTAACAGTTGGGAACCTTGACTGGCTGCCACATGTGACTGACAGTTCCGCATCTGTAACTTCCATGAAGCTCTCACTTCCTGGGTTAGCATTACCACAAGGTTAACTTTCTGAGGAGTCAGAGCTTCCACTCAAAGCATTACTTCTGTGGGTGTGCAGGTAGGAGCAATTGAGTTTGGGGGGGGGGGGGCATGGAAACCTGAAGGTGCAGCTGGAGGCTAAGTGGAATCAGGTGGCAGGCATTAAATGAGATTAGAATGAGTCAGAGACTTAAGCAAGGATTAATAACATTACTATTTTTGATTTAGAATACTGACAAATATTTTTCTTGCAAATGCTTTTTGTATAAACAGATGCTTGATTGAGTACATTGACAATTTCTTGTTATATACAACTTATTCACTTATATAATTATAAATATCATTTAGTTTTATTTTTGAAGCACATACTTAAATGCTGCTAATTAATGAATATATAAATATGTTGGAAATCTCTGATTTATTGAAGATAAATATTAATTTGCTGGGTTTAATAAATAGTAATTGTACTTTCCTTGTCTAAAATAAGTGTTTTAAATACTGAGGTACCAGAGCCATTAAACATCATCAGGTTGTCTTGCTTGTTTTATGGATTTTGAGTGCGGTGAAAAAGAAGAGAAATCCAGCAGTTATTTGACTGCATAACCATGACATTTGATCAGAAAGGGGTTAGCAGATGTGGCCTATCTAGGCCTACCTAGACTGTAACAAAGCATTTGAAATCCCACCACACAAAAGATTAGTAAAAATGTTAACCACTCAGAACAGTTCCTAGGGCAGTGCATTAATAAAATGTTGGTTACGCAATAGTTAATGGAGTTCATTCACTAAAGTATTAATGACAGTGACTATAGAAAGGGACCCACGGCTAGTCCTGTTAGATGACCTAAAGCAAGCAGCAAATGACACCATGAAATATTGGAATATACAAGCAACAACATTAACAGTTTGTAAGATTCCCCCCTCTCCATCTATAGTACTGGAAGCAGCTCTGATGACCTTATCTTTTCAAGGGCATAGTTTAGAGGCAGGTCAGTACAGGGCAACAAAAATGGTACTGCCTGCCTCAGAAGTCATAAAAGGAGGTGGAAGAGCTTAATGCGCACAGTCTTGAAAAAAATACGTGATAAAAATGGGTTCAGGCTCCTACGCAATGATTTGTTTTCCTGCGGCCCATTTGGCTGGAGACACATGACTAAATTGAAGTTCATCTGCAGAGATGTATAGTTATTGCAAATTTACCATGGCCCCAAAGAAGCCTGCATGCAGCCCCATGCCTAGCTTCATTAACCAAGTGCATGCGGGGGGGGGGGGGGGGATAATGTCCACGGCTCCCAAAGTACCTAGAGATAGCAGGCATCAGCGGACGTCATTGGCTGGGAAATTGTAGTGTATAATGGGCAATGCCTTTATTAATAGCATGTGTGGACTGTTGGTCCCTTCACTGAGTCTAGGGAACATTACCTAAAACACATACATGGTATAAATGTGACTACAGTAGCCTGCAAGCTATAGTTACATAAGGATGCAGTGTACACCAAGCGCAGCACACATTACTTCCCGTACTCCCATGCATTTGGTTAATGAAGCTGTGGGTAAGGCACTGAGTACTTCTCTGTGCCCATAGTGAATCTGCAAGATACGTCTCTGCAACTGAATTTCAATTCAGCCATGTGTCCCCAGCCAAAGGTACCATGGGGAAACGTCTAGCTGCCTAGGAACCTAAACCCTATTGATTCTATGTCCTTTTGAGATGCACAGTTTCTAAGATGGACACTATCTTTCAAAGGACGAAACTTAACTGAGTGTATAGTTTTAGAATACAGGGTTGGCTGATCGTAGAATTTGCAAAGAGGTATTATTTCCCAGAGTGATAGATGATTGTACCAATCTTCCTGAAGAGGAAGCAGTGTCATAAATGGTGATGGAAGTCTACAATGCTTGGGACTGACATAATGCCGAGAGCAGGATGAGCTGTTATTTAAATAGTATTTCCAGCTTATCCTGTTAGTAATGAACACATTAAGTGGGCTTTATCTTGTAGATTAATAGGTGGTTACTAGGCTATCAGGCCAAGAGTAATTTTAAGCCCATCCAAGCTTACCCCAAATTTACCAAAGTATTGCTGATGTGTCACTCCCCCAAAGAATTTTACTGTTACAGTAAAGGCTTGTACACATCAAGCATAACTGACATAAAAGATCTGTTGCTATCCTAACATTTCTTTATGCCACAAGACCAAACACACAGAGTAGCAGAAAGTATTCTAAGAACTAAGCCAATACGAGAAAGGAGATTTTGCCAGTAGGGATGACTGCAAATAAGGGTACAAAAATGGGAAATAGTATGCTGCAACTTACTGTAGAAAACCAGCAACGGAACCAATGTACTGGGAACAAATAACTCAAGCAGGAAAACTGAGTGGGATGAGGCCAAGGAGGCATTTGGAATCCAGGCTAGAGACTGCCTTCCCTACCAGGCCTTGATCTCAGAGTACAGACAAAGAGAAAAGGGATGGGGGGGGTTAAGTGAAAGACCTGATCTTGTAGAGTTTTCAGTTGAAAATAGAACAGAAGCAGCTGTTATAAAAGGGATAATTAGTAGAATATAAAAAATATTGCATGATAACTATAAGACTCAGTCAGAGGAGGTTCGAAAAGACTGGAAAGAGACACCAGAAAAGCAATTTACAAGAAAACAATGGGAAGACATATGTATGGCACCCAAGAATTCAGCAATGTTTTTTAATGTTGGACTTATGGTAGTAGCCAAGAAAATGTATGTGGTATATATTGCATTTAAATGGAAACTCATTGAAATGGTTTGTTCTGTTAATGTATATTTATTTGCTTATGTCTTAAGTGATAATTTAAAAAAGGTGTTTAAAACCTCAAGGGGAAAGCTAAAACAGTGAAAGACAAAGGCCCAATATCAGGGAGCTTTTTTAATATTGTCTATTTACCTGGTTAATGGAGTAACAGGCTTTGCATTAGCCTGTTTTTGCCTGAAGAATAAAAAGTCTGAAGCTCTCATGTTTAGTATCAATCACTACAATCCTCAGTTTGCCAGAAAGTAAATTGTACAAGAGATGAATTTGGCAAAGTCAGACTTTCTGTAAAGTGAAAGGCTGTAGATTGGAGAATATATTTCTTAGGTCAAGAAAATTGTCTAGCATTCTTCCTTTTGGCTTGCAAACACTTGGAAGGGTCAGTCTTTTTTTCACATAACATCAAAGAGGAGGTGAGGTTCAGATTGCGATTTCTGTCAGTCCAAATCATCAGCTGAGGCAGTTTTCATCAACCTTGCCTCATCGGGAAGACAAACCCATTCTTCTTTCACCAACCTGCTTTGAACATTAATAAGAAGTTATGTACCTACCATAACATTCCATGTTAGTTGTCTTCTTCTCGCCTTCTTTCTTGCTGGTTGGGTTCGGAGCCGATCTTCGGCTCCGACTCGGCCATTTTCTAAAGCTCGAGAGCTACTTACTGGCTCGAGGCCTCCCTATATCCCACAATGCCTGGCGCTAGATCCCCAGATCTCGTTTGGAAGACCTAACACCATCACAATACAAGAGGACAACCATCCCAATAGCAACACTTCAGCTATAGGGCTAAAGAAAAGGTAGAGGACATAAATCAGTTAAGGCTCAGCCAGTGACAAGACTCCTAGGAGAACTCTTCTCGATCTACCTAGGCTAGGGGGATGAAGGGTGGGACGCAAGAAAGAAGGCTAGAAGAAAACTAACACAGAACGTTATGGTAGGTACATAACTTCTTAATGTTAAGTTGTCTCTCTCGCCTTCATTCTTGCTGGTTGGGACAGCGTCCCTAGCACCTCAGTCCTGGGTGGCTCATCGGAACAGACTCTTGAGCACAGTGGAACCAAAATCAGCTCTACTCCTAGGCCACATCCAATTTATAATGTGAAATGAAGGTATGAGGGGTGGCCCATGTGGCCGCCGCACAAATGGCTTCCATTGGTAGTCTTGCTTGAAAGGCTACCGACGTAGCTAACGCCCTAGTAGAGTGGCCTTTAGGTTTAGCAGGGAGTTCTTTATTTATCAACTGATAAACAAGGGTAATAATAGAGGACAACCACCTGGATAAGGTTACTTTAGACACTGGTCGACCCTGCTTACCCTCCGCATAGGACAGGAAGAGTTGGTCTGATTTCCTTATTTGCTCAGTCCTACGCAAATAGAAACGTAATTGCCTATGAACGTCCAACTGGTGTAATTTGTGTTCAGCCTTGTTGGAATAATTTGGGGGAAAAACTGCCAGATCAATGGATTAATTCAAATTATTTTCGGAGGGGTCCTTAGGAAGGAACGAAGGATTAGTCCTGAGTGAAACCCTATCCTTATGGAAAGTTAAGTAAAGAGGATGAACACATAGGGCTTGAAGTTCAGAAACTCTCCTCGCTGAAGTAATGGCCACCAAAAAGAGGGTTTTCCAAGACAGCAATTTCAAGGAACAGGAAGCTGCCGGTTCAAAAGGAGGCAGTATCAGTATCAAGGAAGCTACGATCAAATTCAAGTCCCACGGAGGCGGGGATCTCTCACTGGAGGCCTAAGCAAGATTGTTCCTTTAAGAAAGGCTTTGCAAAGCTTATGGGACATGATGCTGGTTTCTGACAGGCCAGTATGGAAATTAGAGATTGCCGCTAATTGAACCCTAATGGTGGCAGACGAGGCGCCCACTTGAACAAGTTCTGCTAAAAAGTCTAGAACAATATGGACAGGGGCCGTAAAAGGATCTATATTTCTAGCCTCCACCCAGAAAGAAAAAACGCTTCCACTTACTAGCATAAGTCTTTCTGGTTGTAGGTTTGTGCGAAGAAAGGATAATCTCACGCACAGAATGGGAAATACTGGGAAGCCTGGCTAAGGTTGGAAGTGGAACAACCAAGCAGTGAGGTTGAGAGACTGAAGAGATTGATGCAGCCTTGCCCGACTGATGGATCAGGAGGTCTGGAACTGGGTCCAGATTCCAAGGCTGCTCTAGAAGGTGACGATGCAGGAACGGGAACCAGATTTGTCGAGGCCAGTAGGGGGCAATGAGGATCATCCTGCAACCCAGCACGGTAGCTTTCTGAATTAGTTTGGGAATTAGGGGAAAGGGTGGGAATGCATACAGAAGTCCCTGGGGCCAGTCGTGAACTAGAGCATCTCTGGGGGAGTATCCAGGAAGAGGGAAGAGAGTGAAGAAATTGTCGCACTTGCTTGTTGAGAGGGTTTGCGAAAAGGTCGCAGCAAGGCTGACCCCATTTGCGGAAGATTTTGTCTGCTACTGTCCGATTGAGAGACCACTCGTGAGGCATGAGAATAGCTCTGCTTAGCTTGTCCGCTATGACGTTGGACTTCCCAGGGATGTGCGTTGCTGTCAGAAACCGTTGAGAGGAGATCGCCCACTGCCATAGTCTGAGTGCTTCTCGACATAAGGGATATGACTTGGTTCCGCCCTGCTTGTATATGTACCATACTACAGACATATCTGTCTGAATTGCAGTAGTCCCAGTGGGTAGAGAGTTCTGAAGAGCTTGCAACGCTAAAAGCACCGCCCTCATCTCCAAGACATTTATGTGCAAGTGGTACTCGTGGGGTTGCCAGGTGCCCTGGGCAGTCCTGCCCTGAAAATGCCCCCCCCCCCACCCGATGAGGGAGGCATCCGTGGTCACCGTGGCAACTGGAGGAGGAAGGACAAATGGTCTGCTCTGGGGTACTTATGAGGAGACCATCCACCAAGCCAAGTGGTCTTTTCAAGATTGTGTGATTAATATCTTGTGAGATAAAGGGAGTTGTTGAAAGGACCATTGGGTGAAAAGCATCCACTGGAGAATCCTCATGTGAAAGTGAGCCAGGGGAACTAATATGATCGCTGCTGCCATGAGGCCCAAGGTTTTTAGGACGAATCTGGCCTGAATCTTTCTGCATCCTAATACCTGTACGTGTTGGCGAATGTCTGCCACTCTGTCTATTGGAAGTCTTATGGACAGATCTTTCGTATTTAATCTTGCGCCTATAAAGGTTAAAGACTGACAAGGCGACAATGCAGACTTTTCGAAATTTATTGAGATACCTAGGTTTGAGCATGTTTGGATGGTATAATCCCTAGCTCTCAGCAATTGATGCCTGGTGGTAGCAGTAAGGAGCCAGTCGTCTAGATATGGAAACACCTGGAATCCTTGCCATCTCAGGTGAGCGGTAACCACTGCCATGCATCTGGTGAACACCCTGGGGGCTGTGTTGAGACCAAAGGGCAGGGCTCTGAACTGGTAATGACTGGGTCCCAGCCGAAAGCAGAGAAACCTTCTGTAACGCCTGTCCATTTTGATGTGGTAGTACGCATCCTGAAGATCTATGGAGCACATCCAATTGTCCGGACCCAAAAAGGGTAGAATGGACTGAAGCGTGACCATCCGGAACTTCGTTCTGTAAACAGACAGTTTAGTCTGCTGAGATACAAAATGGGTCTCCAGTCCCCTGTCTTTTTTGGTACCAAAAAGAACTTTGAGTAAATTCCGGATCCTTGCTGGTCTGCTGGGACTTGTTGGATGGCCTGTTTTTTTAGCAGTTTTGAAATTTCTTGTACTGCCTGTTCCCTTAGACTGGGTGGAACATCTGGGGTGGGGTTGTTTGATTGTAAGAGGGTGTGGACAAATGGGATATTGTAACCTCCGGATATGATGGACCGTACCCATCTGTCTCGAGTGATGAGACGCCAGGCTTCTGGGTACAGAGACAACCTTCCCCCGATTGCCTCTGAAGGCGGACAGCCAGGCAACCCCTCAGAGGTGCTGGAAGGGCTTGTCAGAGAAGGATTCTCTGCTGCCCTGATTCTGTGGACCCCCCCTGCCCCGCGGGCGGCGTCTGTTGTTGTTCCCTCCTCTGCCTCTGGAGGGAAACTCGCCACGTGTGTCAGGCACGGCTCCATGGGGTTTCCGGAACCACATCTTTCCACTCTTCTGACCTTTAGGGTATGGTCTAGATGGAGTGGAAAAACAGACTCCCAGAGTCTTGCCTTCCTGCTCACACCTGGTAAGGGTATCTTTCACCTGAGGTCCAAACAGAGCAGAACCATCAAAAGGGGTGTTGGTGAAAGAAGCCTTGAAGGGATCAGCGAAGTTACATAACCGCATCCAGGCATGTCTTCTCAAAGCCACGCCTGTGCCTGCAGCCCTACTCGCCCCATCAGCCGCATACGAAATGAGCTGCATGGAGGAGTTGACGATTGAATTAAGAGTCGCCAGCTGGGAGTTAATCTTGTCTTGAGCCCCCACAGCTGATGGATCTTGCAGGGTATCTCCTAGCTCCTTTAGGAGATCCCTCTGAAGATGGGTGAAGTGGCACAAGTAATTCAGCGACCGCATGGAGAAGGTCGCTGAGGAAAACATCCGCTTCCCATATCTGTCCATCGTCCTAGACTCTTTATTAGGGGGATGGACAGGTACAGAAGTGTCAGCCAACTCCTTTTTCGTGGCAGCTGCTACCACCATGGCATCAACAGGGACACCCTTTGTCAAAAGCTGTTTATCTTGAGGGGCCGTAATAAATGTAGTGGGCCTGCAGGGGGTTGGTTCCAGTGTGTCCGGAGCTGACCACGCCTTCCAAGCCACTACTTCCATCAATGGATCGAAAGGCGGAGACACCCAGGAGGTGGAGGGTCGAGAACCAAACGCATCCAAGTATACCGACTCGTCCTCAGAAGGGTTAAGGGCAGTCCAGTTTCCCCCTCTGCTTAAGGATCTCAAGGATGTCTGAGAAAGAGACATCCTCAGAGGGTGATCTTGGGGACCCTTCCGAATCCTCCAAGTCAGTATCTGATGTGACAGACTCGGGGGAGTCAACATGTTTCCTCTTACATTTCCTCTTTCGAGGGGGCTCCTCTGAAATCTCAGGGGAGGCCTCGGAAGAGGAAGATACACCCAGTGGGGTGACCTGGAGCATTTGATCCCCTCTCTTGGGGTCTGGAGGAGGGGCAGAGACTGAAGCAGGCACCCTGGGTGGGGGGGGGAGCTGAAGGGGCTGATCGAGGTGGAGACTCAGAAGTCAGCATGCTCCTCATGACCTTGAAGGCGCCCCTGTCCAGCAGAGAAGAGGGCCCCCGCTCCGAAGAGACAGGAATCCTCTCCGGCACCGAAAGGGACTGCTCTGAGGCAGATGTAGGAGCCGAGCTTACCTGCGCCAAGACTCCGAGAGGGAGAACGGGGTCGGACAAGGCTCCGATGCCACTCGCCCCCTCGGAGCCGACGAGGAAGTCCCGGCGCCCAGATCCCTCCAAGGACGGAACCAATGAAGAAATCGAAGCAGACGACTGAGCCGAAAGGGGAAGCATCGGCGCCGACATATCCAAGATCCGAGCCCCAACAAGCTCCGGCTCCAAACTGACAGGAAGAGTCAGAGGAGGAACTAATTCAGAAACAGGAACAGCCACAGCCTGATGAGGAGGGCTAGCTAACATTTTAGCCAGGGCCTACGATTTGAGGAGTCTACTAACCACTCTCTCCAAGTCATGATCAGATAGCCTCGAGGACCGAGAAGAGTGGGACCGATGGCTCTGTTCAGACTGTAGCAAAGATGACCCTGGAGCAGAGCGAATAGACTCTAGGGATGGCGACCTAGATCGCTTACTGCTTCCTGACGGCTCCGAAACCAAGGTCGGAGCCGAGTGAGATTTTGATACTTCGGTTCCGGCCGGAACCGAAATGGAAGCAGACGCTCCACCTGGCGACGGCTCCATACTGGGAGCCGACGGCTTGGTGGGCTTAGGGGTTTTGGCTGGCTGAGACTTCGCCAGAGACCCCTCGGGTTTTAGTAACCCCCTGAGAATCAATTTGTTCCTACACTCCTGCAGGACTCTCGGACTAAAGGCATGACATACCGAGCAAGAGTCCTGCAGGTGTAGGGCACCCAAACAATAAACACAAGAAGTGTGACCGTCTGTCAGACATTTTTTGACAGCACGAGTCACACTACCTGAACCTTGGTATCCTTTGACATGGTAAAGAAAAAGGGATACCAATAGAGGAAGGTTAGACTAGTGCAAAGAAACACACACACACAGTCACACACACACACTAGTCCCACACCTTCACACAAAAAATTAACAAAACTAAGAGAATTTTGACAAACTATAAAGGCTAAACATTACTTCCTACTGGAAAAAGGATTAAAAAGGGAAGGGGATAGCCTCTAATTTAAACGGCCTACTTAGAGAGATAGAGGGGGGAGGGGAGAAACTCTAAGTAAAACAAGTTCCTAAAGGGCAGAAACACAGGGATACTAAGACTAATCTAACAGTACTACTCTACTTAAACAAAAGAAAGGCTTGAAATATACACTAAAAATTTAAATGCTAATATTACAAAAAGAAGAATACGACCTTGGCCAGTAAAGCGCAACCTCGTAGCTGAAGCGGCAAACGAGATCTGGGGATCTAGAGCCAGGCATTGTGGGATATAGGGAGGCCTCGAGCCAGTAAGTAGCTCTCGAGCTTTAGAAAATGGCCGAGTTGGAGCCGAAGATCGGCTCCAAACCCAACCAGCAAGAATGATGGTGAGAGAGACAACTTAACATCTCCCTTTCCTTTTGTACATAAAGCCCTGTAAACTAAACTGGACTAGAATGGGATAGACAAGACAAACCTGATCACTTTTCATGTCAGTGATTTCAAATTGGCACTTGCATTTACCTGTCTTTACAGGGCAAAGCACTTATCCTTGTCTCTGATTGGTACACATGGAGTTTGCCTTGGTTCATGTCTGTTCTTTGTCTGCATTTTTGATAATGTGAAGGGAAGCCACAAACCAACCACAAGGAACTCGTTATAGCTAAATATATTTTCTGTTACATTGTAGCCAGTGATGTTCAGACACAAAGTATGCACTCCCAAAGTTGCTCTGATACCTTTTCCTTTGTTTTTCACATCTGGCTTATTCTGTTATGGTTCACCTGGGTGCACTTTCAGCTTGTCCCTCTTCAAATGCTCCACTGTTAACTTGTATGATATTTTAAAGAAGTGATGCACAGAAGTCTGCCATAATAGCTACTTTCACTAGACTTAGATTTATAACTTCACTATACATTATTTGACCTTGGAATTGATCCACTGCATTTAGTCACTGACAGAAATATTTGTCGTGGAAAACATGGTTCTTAGCTGTAGCCAGAATAGTATCTGAAAAATACAGCACAAGTGTAAAACCTGTATGCAATAACTTTTGTATCTCTCATGCAAAGATAGCATCAGCATTTACGTTAAATCATTTAATAGCTGTTCTGGTCTCCTGTAAACAAGACAACAAATGGGAAAGACTGCTGGCAATTTGTTCTGATCAAAATGTCAGAACTCTTACCAGGTCATCAAACTCATCAATCCCACTAAAACAGCGGGAGTGTCTGGTACCTTTTCAGGAATATACATGCACAGGAGAGTGAGCACAATTGTGACTTTCACAAAACATCAGAAGCCACATATGTGGTCTAGAAGCAGAGTTGGGTTTGGAAGGGCAGTCCTTCAGTGTATTCTGTCATCACCATCCTCTGTCGTATTCCTTTCAGGAATGGCATAGTGCTTGGGATTCTGCCCATTTATTATAATGCTACAGGAAGTCACCTCAAAGGAAAATGGTACAGTTCAGTGTGGTACTTCATTATAAAAGTGGATCTGAGAGAGAGGTGCTCTTGTGGCAATATTGATACTCTCCCACCAATCCCTTCCATCGTTTCTCATTTTTTATCTCTCCAGAATATGTATAGCATTATTGTGGAAATTTATATTTGTTGGAAAATGGTTTATAATAGCTGTTCAGTGAATGAACCAAATATGGTGTTTGGTAATTAACAGGGCCAGACCCAGCACAAGGTAATCTAGGCTGTTGTTTAGGATCCTTTGCTAACTAGGGGACCTGTAAATATCGGCATAAAAAAAAAAAAAAAAAACAGGCCCGCTGTGTTGCTCCCTGTATGGCAGCTCTCCTTACTTTTTCATTGACTCAAATTTAGAACCAATGAGGGACTTTCCAACGCTTGTCATAGTCAAAATGGACCAGTAGCAGACACTCCTCCAATCTTAAACTATCCCATCTTTTGGAAAAGTAGATACTACATAGTTTTGACAATGTTGCCACATTTATTCCATTTAGATCTGGTAACTACTGTGCGGTGTACTACATTTTGTTTGCATGTGTATGTATGTGTGTATCACACCCCCGTCTCCGTTTTGGTATCCAGTGTCCTGCTTTTTGGTGCATGTGCTGTTGTGCTTGTGCACTAGTTGGAGTATTCAGTTGTAAGAGGACATTTTTTCTTCATAGTTGTTGCTGTTTCAGTATGGATTTCTTACAGGATGTTTCAGGCTGTGGCACTCCAGTAACAAGGGAGGAAGTCAACAAACTACAATCGGAGATAGCAATTATTAAAGGGGAGCTCACCCGTTTAATCGAACTTCTAACCCCGCATTCTGGTTCTCCCAAAGCTTCAGGTAAACCTACGACTACCGTGATGGCGTCATCCCGTTCCTCTATAGGCCCGGCGAGTGACGAGGAAATCCCTAATGGCCAGGCAAGAACCTCGTCGCCGTTTTTATTCAGCTGTACGCCGAGGAAGGAAGCGCATCAAACGGTGGATAAAAGACCTAGTCCACTGAATTTTTCTGTAGCAGTGGACAATGCAGGAGAGGATATATACCTAATATCGGGAGCGAAACCTAAACGACACCCGCTGGAGCGAACATACGCTACTAAAGAAAACACCAAAGTGATTACACAGACAACTAAAGGAACTGTACAACATTGCTTCCGACCAGGCAGGTCTGATGCACACGGGAACTATAATGTAGAAGCTTTTTTAAAAGTGCCGTTTGCCTTTTGTGACGGCAAAGACATTAGAAGTAAAAGTACAGATGATGACAAACAGTACACTTCACTCAAGCAAATGATATATGATTTTGGGAATAAACTCACCAAAATCAAAGCCCTACAAGTTGACAATCTATATCTCCGCAAATGCATGGAAAATGACATTGTGCCTATGGGTCTACGTTTTTTTAAAGAACCCATAGGTGTAGATTTGAATATGGACAATATCAAGCAATGTAATACTATGTTTAATGCATTTGGGAAGCAGTTTATGGAATTCATAGTAAATAATAATGATTTAAAGATGGGCATTTTATTAAGTGAGGTAGAAAGTTTGGATAGATCTATAAGACAGGATGTTTTATTTATGCAATGGGAAAAACTTTATTATAAACAATACGATTATGCTGAGAATAATAGCAAAAGAATATTTGAAAGAAAGTGTAAAAAAATGGAGAGGGACAGGCAGCAATATGAGAGAGGGAATGCTTACAGATGGAACACAATAAAAGGGAGAGGAAACATAAAAAATACTGTGAATATTGAAAAGCATGAGGTGGTTTATAATGAAAAATATGATGATATTTTTTTAGAGGAAGAAGAGAACAACATAGGGAAAGTGGTGAAATGGAAGGGAAAGGGGCAATACAAGAGGAACAGGTACAGGAAATGGTAGGGAACCCCATAGGGACCTCATTGGATAATTTGTTAATATATGATACAAACACAGTTGATGTTCACTACGATAGTGGTGAAATAACCACACCCAATACCCCCTCCATTTCAGGTGAGGTGAAAATATACAATTATACCACTTATAAAGTTAATCCCGAACTTTTACAAATATTCACCAAAGGTATGAAGTACATACCGGACAAATCTATGGATTTGTTGGATACTTTAGTTGAGGTGAAACTATTCCTCAGAAAAATAAATCTTGGGGTATTCTTTCAGGACAGTAAACAGCAGGTAGTGAATGTAGGTTCACTACGTAAGAAGAGTTCCTTTACACCTCCCATGGCCAAGACTATAGAAGCCTATGAAAATGTTATTAACAAAGAGATTTATAAGCTTCATAACAAATATAAGTACAAGAGATGTGACAACCAGGTAGTACAACAGATACACACTACTTTAGATGCACTGTGTGACAATAATATCCGGATTATGACTGCGGATAAAGGGGGAGGCATAGTATTGTATGATCAAGAGAAATATAGCAACAAAATGTTTGACATATTAAATAATAGTGCACAATATGAAGCCTCCTCCCTAAACCAAGTTAATATAGCTCACAGGCGTATTGATTCCTATTTGGAAGAATTTCTGTTGGACCAAAGGATTGATGAAGAACTTTATAGATATTTAAAGGTTGAATTCCCAGTATCAGCAACCATTACGGGTATTCCCAAAGTACACAAAAGCCCATTAGACCCCCCTTTTCGACCCATTGTTTCGGGGAGTCTGAGTAAAACCTTTAAATTTGGTAAATTTATTGACAGTAAATTAAAGCATATATACAACACAGTACATCATATTATGAAAGATTCATGGGCATTCTTAGGTATATTTAAAACTGAGATATGGAGTCCTGATGTTTTATTTGTTACAATAGACGTGCAGGAGTTGTTCTCCTGTATCCCTAAAAATGAAGGACTCAATAGTTTTATCAATAGCCTATGTAAATATAGTGCACTGGACCAAGAGGATATTTCATTACTCACTTCCCTCATGGATATAGTATTAGACAACAATTACATATATTACGAAGGGGAATATTACAGACAGAGTAATGGTGTGGCGATGGGAGCAGCGTGCGCGCCCATGTACGCCAACTTAGTACTCTTGGATTGGGTGGAACAATATGTACACAATTCTACATGGATGAAGAATATTAAAACATATGTTTGATACCTAGATGACATGTTTTTGTTATGGGATGGAAATGTCGAAGAATTGAAGAGATTTATTGATTACATCAATGGTACGACAAATTACCTCAGATTTACACATCAGTTTAATAATAGGGGTATTAACTTCCTGGATGTGTACATATATAATGATGGACATACATTCCAATCCCAAATCCATAGAAAGGATACATATAGTAATGGGTACCTACATTTTGGTAGTGCACACTCATATCAAGTCAAACGAAATATAGTAAAAGGCCAATGTATAAGGGCGGCTAGAATGACCTCAGTAAGGGAGCATATGGAAAAAGAGCTGTCCTTTATAGGAGGCCTATTTTTAGAGAAGGGATACCCTGTCAATATGATTAGAGATATTACAAAATATGTCTCACAACAATGGGGGCTTCAATATACACCTTTATTGGGAATAGGGATAACCAAGAAGAAGGATAGAACAATTGATGGTGATGAATATAAAAAAGCATGTATATTCAAGTATGGAAAATACACTAATGAAATTAAGGGAATTCTTACCAAAAATTGGAATATATTAACAAGTGACGTAACAATTAAAGAAAGGATACCCCACAAACCACAATTTGTTTACAAGGCAGGAAATAACTTAAACAGAATTATACAAATAAAATCTAATCAGAACAAAATGAATAAGGTGAGGAAAGTAGGGACTAAGAAATGTGGTCATTGCAATTATTGCAGATACATATTAGAAGATTTAAACATCACATTAAAGAATATCACACATACCAAAATCACATTTAGACATGGAAACTGTCTGACAAAACATCTGATTTACTTGGCTATTTGTGATACATGTCAGAACTATTATGTGGGGAAAACGGATCGTTTTTTCAAAAATAGAATCTATGACCACATATATTGTATTAACAAACTGGACACGAATAATGCCCTGTCCCGTCACCTCATTCATAGTCAAGGATGTGGTGGATTTAAATTTGGTATACTTGAGGTAATAACACCTAACCCCAGGGGGGGAGATATAAAATCATTAGTGAGTGAAAAGGAGATTAAATGGCAGCTAAGACTAGATGCAGCCACACCCCCTGGTTTGAATGAAGTTATTCCTACTAAACCCTTAGTTAAGACATAAAATATAGAATATCAAATATAAAATATTAGATTACTGATTGTTTTTATCCCTATCCATCAAGTTATGTGGAGGGCTCGTACTTGGACCCTAGCATCATCAGTAAAAAACATATTTTGATGTCCTAATGATGTGGATACTTATATCTAGGGTACATCTTTGGACACTAGCAGCTATCATGGGTGGTGATCGACCATTGTTACGGAGCCAATATGGAAGGGGTGGAACATTCTCACTATTTTCAGTACCTTTGAATTTATGCACCACATACAGATATTACCATCACCACAACCGACAGGTTGAAGTAACAAATTAATTTAAAATCAAATTAATTTAAACACTTTAAATATTATAATAAGTACTAATATCAATATTAATATATAATAACAGTGAATATATGTGTAAGAATGGATAACACAGTATGAGAGTTTTATTTCACCAGAGTTTTATTTAAGTGTTTCATGGTGAAAATTTTTTTAAAATATATTGTACATAGATTAGGATTCATTATGCCTGAAGTAATCACAGTCATGGAGTTATTTTATGCTGATTTTAATTGTTAATATATGGAAGTATATATATATTTCAAATAATATATGCTTAGTGTATAATCATGTCTTAGTTTTGTGAAATATATTGATTGTTATTTTACATAAGGTAATACATCACTATACTTTTAAACAATGACAAAATGAAGCTCATAAGCTAGATTGGATAATTGATGTAAATGGCGGGCTTTTAGGTATTTAATGGGGAGAATTATTACTAACAATGTTCTGAGGAAGTCTAGTAATCTAGATGAAAGCGCTCAACCTCTGTGTAGCATCTTCGTTTTGTTGTGGAAATAAAGGAAACAATCCGTTTTGGTATCCAGTGTCCTGCTTTTTGGTGCATGTGCCGTTGTGCTTGTGCACTAGTTGGAGTATTCAGTTGTAAGAGGACATTTTTTCTTCATAGTTGGACTTTCCAACGCTTGTCATAGTCAAAATGGACCAGTAGCAGACACTCCTCCAATCTTAAACTATCCCATCTTTTGGAAAAGTAGATACTACATAGTTTTGACAATGTTGCCACATTTATTCCATTTAGATCTGGTAACTACTGTGCGGTGTACTACATTTTGTTTGCATGTGTATGTATGTGTGTATCACACCCCCGTCCTTTTTACAGATCTTTCAGATTACAGATCTGATCTTTGCAAATTCATTCAGTAATGCCATGTATTAATAGTTTATTGTTGTTCAAAAATGCATATTCATTCGAAACCTGTTTGGTTAGATTTTTAAGAAACTAAAGTTGCCTGACTTTCTTCTGAAAGTGATTTTGCAGAAATCTGATATTACCTTATACTGTTGCTGTTACTCATAAGCCTTTATTTTATTTATTTATTTATTTCTGGTAAATCAAGGATTTTATAGTCCGTCAGTAATGCCAAACATTAGCGTTTTCATTGCTTTTATTGCTCAGTGTTGATGCAAATCCTGTTTCCTTAGCTTTTTAAGTGATTAGAGTTTTCTGCCTCTCATTTGTCCTTGACTTTTACCAGACGTTTCTGATATTACCTCCTATTTTGCTGTCCCTTGTAAATATTTTTTTTCCTCTGGTAAATCACTAATGATTACAGTCAGTAAGTAATACCAGTAATTGGAGGTCCATAGATCTGTTCAGAAATTTCATGTGTAATATAAATGTTTTTCTGTTTATGTAAGTGAATTTGAATGCTTCCTGTAGTAAAAGTTCATGGTTTGATTTTTTCCACCTCCATTTGCATATTTTCTGACTTTGGCCAAGTCATTTGATCATTGTGTACCTCTGAACTGTTCAGAATTTTGCAGGATGTCCAGATTTTTATCTTGTATTTTTGGTCTGTTCCTCATAAAATGTGTGGCTTTCTTGCAAAATCATTTTGAGTTTGTGTTTATATCCTTCACAAAACATGTATTCATATAAAACTTATTCTACCAGTTTTCTAAGACAAAAGCATTATTTCCAGTCTGCCCTGATTTGGAGTCTTCGTCTGCCATTATTTTTGCTTTGGCTAGCAACTTTCTAACTTATAAAAGCAATATATAAAATATTTACTTGATTTTGGGTATTAGTCTCCCATTTTATGGCTTATCTAGAATTCATGTGCTAAGAGGTCAAGCGGTATGCAGGACTGGACTCCAGGTACCCCTGTAAAGGGACACTTTGTTCAGAGGGTTTACCCAGTTAACAAATACATAAAATAAAGAAAATCTTTTTGGGCCTTTGCCACCCAATTATTTTTGACTTTGTTCAGAATTCTTGAGCAAAGTTTAGAGGTGTTTTGGTCTGTTCCTAATGTGGCTTTCTAGTAAATTTCTGTGGAGTGCAGTTACTGAATATTAAGTATGTGAGTTAGACTTTGCATTCTTCAGAAAATGCTTGCTAATGCAAAGCTTGTTCTTCTGGGAATTATGTATGCACTGGGTTTCAGGGGTTCTACTATGAAACACTGACTTCCTGAAAGTCACTTTTCCAAAAATATCCAAAATCTAAAAAGGTGAAAACTCTTTTTTTGCTTGTTGTTTTTCCCCAAGTGGCAAATCCTGCCAATACCCCATCACCCTATGAACTTGTATATACCAACTCCACAGTCATACCAGTTCAAAGCGGGGGGACAGTCCCAAAGCAAAGTGAATCATTGCTGGAGCACAATTATAAATAGTACAGGCAATGATTTCCTATAGGAAAAAGTATTCCGCGTTATGCCATCCATGCTTTATTTCCGCAGGCTACTAATGTTTAATCAGTTTCACTTCAACCATGTGTAGGTTTTTGTTTAATAAACTGCCTATAACTATAAAAATATAAGCATATCAGTAAAGAACTACAGTGTTTCAGCTATGGATATTTTTGGTAAGCAGTAATTGCAAAAGTCAGCAAACATCATTTCTCAGTTTTACAGTATACCAGCAGTGATAGATAGCATTGCACAAAATGAACTGCTTTGTATGAAGCCCTATAGTCTACATCTCTGCTTTTAATTGTTCTTGACGTTTCTTTTCATGTCTTAGATGAAAATGTGCACTTGAAGGAGTACGAAAGTAGTGCAGTTGGGCTGATCTGTTCATTTGTAGAACGATTCCCTGAAGATGGAGAACAGTTGGAGAAACATCTGTTGGACCTTTATAAGGCTGATATCCAGTGTTGGTGTCATTAGCCTGCCTATGCAACAAAAAGAAGGGTGTTTGTTTTTGGTGGGCATCTAGATGACAGCCAAATTAAATATTTAGCACTGACTGCTGCAGCCATTAACTTCTCATCTGTTTTGTTTGTGAGGTAACCAGCTTTGGCCATGCCACAAGACATCCTCTTGCCAGGAAGAGGCCAGAGGCATCAGAAATGTACAAACTTATTTTGATACCTGAAGTCCTACTTCTGTTACCCTAAACATCTGATGGTTTCACCTGGTAGATAATGGTTATTTATAGCTTAGTTTGGTCCATTTAATTCTGTATTGTATTGGAGCTTCTGTTCTGCTTTAAGTTGTTTGTAACATAAGTACATCTGCTAAATTCTTATTCGAACCATTTGCAGCGATGAACACTGTGGGGGATTGCTAGTTAAAATGTCTTAACAGTTCTGGTTAGTCACTGGAGCCCGGTTCCCGACCCCTCTGGTCACTGGAGCCCAGGTTCCCGACCCCTCTGGTCACTGGAGCCCAGGTTCCCGACCCCTCTGGTCACTGGAGCCCAGGTTCCCGACCCCTCTGGTCACTGGAGCCCAGGTTCCCGACCCCTCTGGTCACTGGAGCCCAGGTTCCCGACCCCTCTGGTCACTGGAGCCCAGGTTCCCGACCCCTCTGGTCACTGGAGCCCAGGTTCCCGACCCCTCTGGTCACTGGAGCCCAGGTTCCCGACCCCTCTGGTCACTGGAGCCCAGGTTCCCGACCCCTCTGGTCACTGGAGCCCAGGTTCCCGACCCCTCTGGTCACTGGAGCCCAGGTTCCCGACCCCTCTGGTCACTGGAGCCCAGGTTCCCGACCCCTCTGGTCACTGGAGCCCAGGTTCCCGACCCCTCTGGTCACTGGAGCCCAGGTTCCCGACCCCTCTGATCACTTTATATCTACAGTTTGCATGTTGTTCTGTGGCTGCTTAGGTTTTTATAGTCGCTCTGATTGTTTCCCACCCAAAAACATGAAGATTGACAGGCTTCTTTGGCAACTGTCCATTTACATTGATTTACTCTTGCCTTTTTAACCTACTTTATGGCTGATAAAGGTCCAGAATAGACCAACCTACTTACCTGATAATTTAATAAATAAATATTATATTAAAAAAGGTCATATCTTAATACCACTTTTGCTCTGGAAGTGCATACCATTCTACTGTTCTCATATATTTTGCAGTGTCTGATACATGTGGAGTTTATTTAGGGTTTTTTTTTTTTTGTGTATTCCAGATTTTATTTTATTGGCTTTCCTAACATAAAATACAACATACATATACATACATATAAAGAACACTTGCCAGAAAAAAGATGTGATGTTTAGTATGTTAAATGTAAAGCTGAAACAATCAAAAATGTGGTCCACCTGTACAATGCCTTAATACTTTTAGAACTAACAAATACTGTAGGCATACCATGGGGTACATGTGGGTCACATTTTCTTTACAGTCCCATAATAATGGATAACCATGTCCAGAGAGCGAACCACAGTGTAGACAAAACTAAATTTGATATCCTTAATTCAGTAATTGCTTTTGTGTTGCATCATAATATTTTTGGTTTGATGACCATGCTTTTTGTTTTTCACATTGTGTTTCACTTTATGGGCAATTATTGTAAAATATTTCCTTTATGTCCTACCTTAATAACTATTTTCACAAAAAAGTTAAATGCCAGAGCATTTGGTGAATTTCCCTGTGAGGGTGGAATTATGCTGAGTAGGTTGTAGAACCCTCTGTTCCATTTTTTTCAGATCCCAGTATTCCTTTCCATATGTTTTAAGATGTATGCCGGATGCGCAGGTATATAGAAGTAAGCCTGTGCTGTGGAACCTAATAACAGAAGTGACACTGAGTCTGCATCCAAGTGACATTAAGTAAACACATGTCTGTGTGAACCATGGTTCTTATGATGGTAGAAGAGTTCCTCACTTTTTGTATTGCCATCTCACCTACACAGATGCAAACTGCCAGATACCTCCCACAGGATTGTCTGGCCTTGTTCTTGAAGCTGCATAACCTTTTGTGATATTATTCATTTAGCATTCTAAATGCAGCTCTGTCTTTCCTGAATTATAATCATGTGTAAGCATAATAAAATGCCATTTTCTTTGACCCATATTACACTGCATTGGCAAACAAAAAATACTCAAGTTTATATATAAAGTGAGTACAATAAAAGTGAGGAAAGAACACAAAAATTAAATAGTTAAAAATATAGCACGTGAAAATTGCATAACTTAGTAGTGAAAGGAAAGAAATGTGAGATGGAAGTGGGAATGCATGTGAATGACTACATTAACTCGCTGTAATATATGTAAAGGAATCATTTTAAAACATGTTTAATGGCGGATCTAAGATCTCAAATAAAAATGCATAGATTGTCACAACATTTTTTTGTGACTCTGCTGTTTCTGCACTTGATTAGTTTTTATTTTCAAAAACAGGCGACTACAAAGCAGCCAGAAAGAGGAGAAAGTCAGCAGCAGTAGACCCTACCTACATGGACAAAATAAGTAGAAGATGAGCCCTAAATGAAAAGGGTACAGCCCACTACAGTAAAAGAAAAGAGACCATCTCATCAGTAACATTCTGATCTGGCAAAAGGCTTCAGAAGCAGATATATCCATACAAAACAAGTTATGTTCAGTTTAACAATATATGTTAAATGTTAGTTTTCTGCGTGTCTTTGGAAATAACTTTATAGAACTTATGGTTTAAAAAAATCACAACTGCAGCTCTTTGATGAATTTCAAGACAAATTCTTGCATAGAACTTATGGTTTAAAAAAATCACAACTTGCAGCTCTTTGATGAATTTCAAGACAAATTCTTGCAGTGGTCACAGGGAGCCCTTTTGGATGCAGCCCTATAGTCAGAGCTTCTCCACAGAATCAGTGTTTCTACTGCCCCATCCAAGGAAATGAGCAGAAAAACCCTGAGAATTTATCCAGCTATTCACTCTGGAGGCAACTGGGCGCTCATCTCTCCCTGCACCAAGACGCATGGGTGACAATCCCACCAGACAAATGGGGTTAGGGAGATAGTATCCAGAGGTTATATAATTATTTTTCCTCAGATAGCAAAGCCATCCTCCCCTATACTTCTGGATGTCTCACTCTGTCAGAAGGAGCTGGTGAGGCCAAAGGTCAAAAACCTTCTCGCCAAAAGGGTCATCCAGGAAATCCCACAGAGCCAGAGGAGATTTGTACTTTATTCAAGATTTTTTTTTTCTTAACTAAAAAGAAAGTACCTCATGCTCATCTTGGCAGCCCAGATCAATGCATCAACAAATTCCAGATGATCACAGTAAAATCTATCCTTCCATGTCTCCAGGAAGGGGATTGGATGGACTGCAGGACATGTATATGCATGTCAGAATCCCCAAAGCTTCCAGGATGTTCCTACAGTTCCTGGTCAGAACCAGACACTATCAGTTTACAGTATGGCCACTCAGTCTTAGCACAGCTACCAGGGTGTTCAGATGTACAGCAGTTGCCTTTCACTTGTGGCTTCTTGGGTTTCATATTTTCCCTTATTTGGACTAGTAGTTCCTAGTCTCTGCCAACAAGGAGAAGCAAGGGATTGCACACTTCAGCTTTGTCTGTCTGTAGGAATTTCTGTCTAGGAAAAATCACAACTGGAAGCCAGGCATTGTTTTTATTTGAAGCAGTCTGGACACCATACACAAGACAGTAAAAAAATATTCAGTTTATAGTATGCCATCTCTTTAATCTTCCTGACCACCTTGGGTCTGATGGCGTTTACAATTTATTTACTACAGCATGCCAGACATCTTGAGTGTTGCAGCGGACTCTCAGGATGCAGTGGTTGCAGATAGAAGATGATGTGGACAGACTCATCCATCTTCCTACCACCTGCAGAATTCATCTTTGGTGGTTGAACAGCCAGAATCGCAACAAAAGAAGCTGCTTTGTAACACCACTCCCATGGCTACAGTTACCACAGATATCTGACATGTTGGGAGGGTGGGACATTATTCAGGGTAGACTGTCTAAGGAATGTGATCACAACAAGAGAACATCACTGTACTAGAGATGAGTGTGATCTTCCTTGAATTGCAGGCCTTTCAGGGTTTCCTTCTCCATGGTATTATGTCCATCCATACTGACAATATGACAGTAGTGTGGCCTATCAGCAAGTAAGGTGACACAACATCATTCCCTCTGTGTTGGGAGGCCATGAGCATGTGGGAATGGGTGATCTCCATAATGCTTCTGTTAGTAACATGCATTCCCAGTCAGGTTACCTGTCTGATCAACAGGCTCAGCAGGTGTATCCTGATGCCTCACAAGTGGTTCCTCAAGCCTCATGCAGTACATGTTTTGTTCTGCTGCTGGGGAAAGACTTGCTGTCATTTGCATGCATCCCCTACCAACAACACAGTAAAGTAGTGTTTTTGCCCTTATCCATCCACAGAGACAGACTCCAAGATATTCTGGTCCATCAGTGGCCAACAGGTCTTCTGCATGCCTTCCCTCCTATTCCTCTCATGGTGAACTTTTCTGTAAAAAGCCAAACTGTGCAGAGCAAAAGTAATCCTCGTATTCCCATTCTGCCTTTGATGTGTGTGCTTCTCCTTGCTGTGGCCTCATCTTAGAGAGAAGCTTCTGCTTCTAGATCACCTACTGGGTCTCCTGTCTGACCCATCTGGCAGATCATGCCCAGACATCAGTAGCTTTGTTTAACTTCATAACTTCTACAGTTCCATTAATGACCAAGGACCCTTCTTACTTGGCCAGGGTGTGACAGATCCTTACGACTTCAGATAAGCTATCCACTCAAGTTATGTAGGTGCAAAACTTGAACAGATATGGAGGTCAGATTCTTTCTCTGCCCCAATACTGTCAGTTTTACTATTTCTTCCCTCTCCATTTGATGCAGGGTTTAACTTTTCTACACTTTAAAGTGCACTTAGCTACTATTTCTGATTTCCACAAAGGCTTTAATTTTCAACCCTTAGCTTCCCTTCAAGTATGCAAGGGCTTCCTAAAAGGGAATGTTTGCTTTGTCCCCCTTTAACGGATTTTACTCCATCGTGGGGCCTAAGGTCTTAATTTCATACTGGAGAAGCTTATCCACTCTCCTTTCAAATGGGCAGAACTCACGTTTTTTTAATTTTGGAAAACTTTCACGTAGTAATTATATCACCCAAGAAAATTGCAGAACTTCAAGATCATTCTTCTTGGCCCCCTTATCTGGTCATGCCCAAGGATAGAGTTTCTGCTCAGAGAGACTCCTCCTTGTTGCCTAAAGTAGCTTCCAAAACTAACATCAATCAAACCACCCAACAGAGTTTTTTTCCCCCCCATTATATTCCAATAAAGGAAAGTAATGTATTCATTGCCTAGATGTCCATACACAACTGAGGCTCTATCTGCAGCTTACAAAACAGTTCAGACAGCATGACCAGTTATTTTTCTCCTTCCCTAAAAACGAATGGATCAGAAAATATCCAGTTACTCTCTTCTGATTGCATTTCATTCATCTGTACCTCCTCTTACATGTCCCTTCTAAACTGAAGGCTCACTCCATGTGAACAGTAGTCACTTCTGCCTTCTCCCAGAATTCTTCTGTTGATGTATGTGCTTCTGCTGCATGGACATCACTGTATACCTTTGCTAGGCACCACATATTGGATGTGGTATCTCTGTCAAGGTCTTCCTTTGGGGGCCACCATACTTTGTGGTATTTTGTGATGATACTACCCAGGATGTTAGCTGGAGATTCTGTCCCATCCTTGAAGTGGACAGACTGGATAACCTAACCTACTATAGTTATACCATAGTGCTGAGTCGTGATTAGCCATGTTTCACTCAAAAAAAAAAAATTCTGTCCAGCCGCAAATTGTCATCTACAGATTACTGACCTTCTGAGGCCTGATCAACATTTACTTTCTTATAGATTTAGGAGGCAGTTATAGTATAATTAAGGTTGCTACTTAGATGGGCTTACACAGTGTGAGGAAAACAGAGAAGGGCAGCATTATGGTAGACAATGGAGGGGTTTGCTATGTGCAGTATATCGCACCTGACTGGCCAGTCCCATCCTTGAAGTGGATAGATGAGTCAAAATCCAATATTACATTGAATTAACATGCAGTCAGAATGAGTCTGACATTCTGGTGGTCTTGAGAGGATGTTTTGGCTTTGAAACAGTGGAAGTCTGAAGTAGAAAAACAGCAGCTGGTAGTAAAAAGGATTTATCATTGTTTACAGCAAATGGTCATCGTATTGTAAGTCACAAGTGGCATGGCCTTGAGGCTAAAACTGCACTTTGTGTAAGCTGGAAAAAGGGAGCATGCTGATTAGACAACTTCACAAGCTTCTTTCAAAAATGGTGACAAGTAAGCTATCAGTGATTTAAACCACCTGCCTTACACAAAACCAGAGAGATGTTCATTGACTGAGAAGCCCCTTTAAAAATTAAGATTAATTCATGAATGCAGTTACGTTATACCATTATCTGAGTTATTAATGGTTTATTTATGGAATACACTGAAGTACTGGTTTATGCTATCAGTCTAGGCTTACGAATTATATCCATCTGTAACATGACATTTCTTGACAGCTTCATCACTTGCACCTGTCATCATCTGATTGCCTGAATGTTGACTTTCTGTTGCTGCCCATTTGTCTTCAGTGCATAATTGTAGGTAATGTGTTTTATAATAGAAAAGCAGATAGAGAGCGAGCATGAGAAAAACTTCTAGTACTATAAAGATACTCAGCTGTAGCTAATTTATCTTACTCGCATGGCAGTCATTGCACTTGGTGATGAAAAAAATGCCTGGAACCTTCTTAATAATTTATTTGAAACTGTATGTACCAAAGCTACATTTCTTACATAAAGTTGATCCATTTTGCAACAAACCTTGTGGATTATTTATTGTCTTACTGTTTACTGAAATGTGTAAATTACTAGTTTTGAATTGCATTAGCTAGCATTTTTGACTTTTAATACTTAATGCGTGTTATTTCACACTACATGATCCTTATATTTCCGTATGGATTAATAGGGACCTTAATTTGGGTGATTCAGGTAAAAATGTGTCCTAGCATGTAATCTGTCATATAATCTAGAAATGTTAGCATGTAATCCTGTACATCTTAAAAATGAAAAAGTGATTATTTCTCAGATCTGAACCTCTGGCAATTTCTGAACATGTCTATAATTTTTGATTAGCATATCATGATACAAGGAGGCAGAGAGGTCTGTAAAGTTAATGCTGATATCTCACAGTGCTTGAGTCTCCAATTTGCTTCCTGGCTGGGTATCTTCTTTACAGATTCTGCATGTCCTACTTCAGCCTTCTGGTTTCCTGCCACATCCCAAGCACATGCCAGTAGATGAATTAGCAATCCTCCTAATTGTCTATGGGCGGGTATGAGTGTGTCATGCAGTGGGCTGATATCCCATCCAGGACTGGTTGGTTGTCCTTTCATTGGTGGGATAGGATTCACCTCCTGCATGACCCTGAATAGGATAAAGTGGGGGGTTGCAAACAAATCAAATGAATGTATGACTATCATAATGCATTGTTTATGTATTTTTATAACTGAAAACTAATGCTTGTAGATTTTTCTCTGTTTTGTTAAATTGTTTATATTTCAACCTCTATGGGAATTCTAAAGTAGGCATTTTAGAAGCATAAAGTCTTTCATTCGGTCAAAAAACTGATTACTCACAACACTTTTTTTCTGGTAGAACCTTGGAAAGACCGTGTCTGCTGTTTAGACAAAACAGGTATAGAGGTAAATGGTTGCCTTCTGTCTGAACTGTGTCTTCAGTGGTTACTTTGAAGAGATGTCGCACAGTTGATTACCATAAGTCAGTCGAGTTCAGATTTGAGAGATGCTGATACCATATCTTGTGTAATGCACCTATGGTGCATTATATTAGATGTATATTTATTTACCATTTGCTGACCAAGGTAGTCTGGCTGAGCTGAGAAAGACACTTTTCAGCAGAAGCCTAAGGAGAAAATCTCCAAAGTTACAAGTCTATTTAGGAAAACTGCGTAATACAGGAAGAACATTTAGTAAAGCTTGATAAAGTGTAACAGTATTTATTAAATCCAGTGTGGTACAGAACAATCGGATAAAACTAATACAAAATAATAGTTTTAATTTAAGCTGTTCCACTGCAGTTGGAACAGTGATAGAACTGCATAATATACCTGATGACAGATGTAAGCAGTATCACCCTCTAGTTCTCCTTTTAAGTAAAATTAACATTCTACCTCTTGTCCATCCCTGTCTTCTCCTCCTCCTTCCCCTCCTTCCTTCTGTGTCCTTTTGTATGTCTTTGTGGAGTCCCTCTTCACCCTCTGTTTCAGTAGTCCACTCCATGAGTTGACAGCTATCTGTCTCTAAAAAGACATGGTTTTATTTTGCACATATCCTTTTGGGGCTTCTTTAAATGGCTGCAGTTCTGCAGTGCATCCACAATGTGAAACATTTATCTCTTCTAGTGTTTTTCTGTAACTATTTACTTGGCACTGTTATGGACTACTGTCATTTCTGGCTTCCAGTTTAATATTCTTTTCCTTAAAGAGTAGAAATTACAACAATCTGTTCATGGTGCATACTGCATGTCATACAGTGCAGTACTCATGGCTAGGCTCCTGTTCTGTAACAGCTCTTGCTTCAATCCCACACTGTTCCCTCCTCCTTATCTTCCATCTAACAGGCCAATTAGTCCATTAAGCTAGGCTCATTCCCAAATCCAGGTCATCCCTGGCACAAAAAGGCTCCCTGCCAATGTAACAGCTGTTGAATCTGTGATATTTAAAATGTTAAATACAGTCTTTACAACTATATTTTAAAGCTTATGGAAAAAATGGTAGAAGAGAAGCCTGAGTAGGTTTTTCTGCAGTTACATCCTACTAATTTCCTGTAGGCATCCAATATTGCTTGTTCATACTTGCACTAGTAATTCCAAAACCATTCTACATACAAAGTATTAAAATATTTTATCTTAAAGTTTACACAATGGCAAATACAGCTGTATTGATATCTGACCACTGTCTAGTACAGGTAAATAGATATTAATTGCTATGTGTATATTTATTTATATTGCCATACAGTTCATGTTTTTCTAAATATATCGGCAACCAAGTAGCAGAGATAAAACTACTTAGCCTCATATGAATGCTGTTGGGTTAACAAAATGCTGCTCACAGTGGTTGTGTCACTCAAGCGGTTGTGGAGATGTAAGTTGTTTACAAAATATTACAAACTTAATAGTCACTGTGCTTCCTATGACTTATAAAATCCAGTTTAAGACCTAGAGCTGTGGAGATATAAGTTGTTTACAAAATATTACAAACTTAATAGTCACTGTGCTTCCTATGACTTATAAAATCCAGTTTAAGACCTAGAGCCTAAAGAATACCACCACTATAAAAATAGTTTGTGATGAAGAATTTGCCATTTACACTTTTTGAGTAACCCCTGTGGTTCTAGCAATAAGAATATTTGTTTGAAATGCAAGGATATAATTTGATTCTATTAAAAAGCTTAGGCTATACCTACTGGATGTTATAGTGCAGACTTCCAGAGCTGCATTGGAAGGAATGAGGTTTTAAGTGGTGTTAGTGGAAGCTGTTCCAATGTAGTTGGAATAGTGGTAGAAAGAATTGTGTAATTAGTTAAAGCAGTGCAACAGCTTGAATGTGGCATGAATATACAGTACTAATGGTATCATTTTCATATATGTGTGTGTAAGTATGATATAGACACAATAACTTTTAGTTATGTACTTACCATAACTTTAGATGTTTGGGATCCATCTCGCCTACATTCTGTACTGATGGGTTCGGAGCCGATCCTCGGCTCCGACTCGGCACGCTATGCTATAGAGCGAAGTCTCTAATTGGCTGAGCTATTCTATATCCCAGGATGCACCACCACCAATTCCCCAGATCTTGTTTGTCCGCACACATGCACCCACACATGCACTGCTGATATAACATTGCCAGATGTTTCAAGATGAAACGGTCGAACTCGAACCATCCGGTCTCTTCTGATCTCCAAGGCAGGGGGAAGGAGGGTGGGTATTAGGAATGTGGAGATGGATCCCAAACATCTAAAGTTATGGTAAGTACATAACTAAAAGATGTTATGTGATCCTATCTCGCCTACATTCTGTACTGATGGGACAGCGTCCCTAGCACCTGATTCTTGGGTGGCTCACTGGAAAACACTCCTGAGAACTGTGGAACCGAAGGAAGCTCGCCCCCGAGATGCCACATCCAATTTGTAATGAGAAATAAAGGTGTGAGGAGAGGACCAGGTAGCAGCACAAATGTCACTAATGGCAAGCTTAGCATGAAATGCTGTTGAAGTAGCCATAGCCCTTGTAGAATGAGCTTTCACAGAGGTTGTAAGCTCTCTATTAGAAAGAAAATAAATATGACTGATACCGTCTCTGATCCACTTGGCAATAGTGACCTTCGTGACGGCTTTGCCCAATTTATTGTCTGAAAAGGACACAAACAACTGATCTGTTTTTCGTGTTTGGTGCGTCCTATCTAAGTAGAAACGCAATTGTCTGTGGACATCCAATGAATGGAAGATGTATTCTGCTCTGTCTGAGTAATTGGGGAAGAAAACTGGAAGTTCCAAAGACTGTTGAAGACAGAAACTAGAACAAACTTTGGGAACAAAAGATGGATTAGGCCTAAGGGATACTCTATCCTTGTGAAAAACCAGGTACGGCGGATTGACACATAGGGCTTGAAGTTCCGAAACTCTTCTGGCTGATGTAATTGCCACCAAAAAAGCGGTCTTCCAGGAAAGAAATTTCAAGTCAGAAGTTGCTGCCGGTTCGAAGGGGGAAGAGGTCAAGGCATCTAATACGAAATTGAGATCCCATGGTGGAGCAGGATGAGGAACTGGAGGACGTAGCAGCCCAGCACCTTTCATGAAGGCTTTACACAACTTATTGCTCATCAAAGGTGGGTCTATACTTGCATGAAAATTAGAAATAGCTGCTAATTGAACCTTAATGGTAGAGACCGAAGAACCTTGATTGAATAGGGAAGCTAAGAATTTCAAAACGTCCGCCACCGGGGCCGTAATGGGATCTAAACCCCGGAGTTGGGCCCAAGTGGCGAATCTCTTCCATTTACTATTATACATTTTCTTAGTCGAATTCTTGTGGGCCGAGGACAAGATATGTATAACTTCTGAGTCCAAAATCTGGTTCCTGACTATAGTCGGAAGTGGAGGAGCCAAGCTGTTAACTTCAGTGAGTGAAGGGACTGGTGAAGCTGTCCCGACTGGTGGATCAAGAGATCTGGAACCTGGTCCAGGAACCATGGACCGCCCAGTGCGTATTTCCGAAGAAATGGCAGCCAGACTTGACGAGGCCAGTATGGGGCAACTAAAATCATCTTGCACTGCAAGTGAATCGCCTGCTGGATCACCCTGGGGAGAAGGGGAACCAGAAGAAAGGTGTACAGTAAGCCGGTGGGCCAAGCTTGGACTAGGGCATCCCTGGGAAACTCCCCCGGAACCGGGGTAATAGAAAAGAACCGTAGACATTTCGTGTTGAGGGGAGTTGCAAAGAGGTCGCAACAAGGAGTTCCCCATCTTCTGAAGATCTGAGATGCTACTCTGTCGTTCAGAGACCACTCATGCGGGGAGAGAATGGTTCTGCTCAGTCTGTCGGCTATCACATTGGATTTCCCCGGAATATGTGTTGCTACCAAGAAACGGTTGGTTGCAACAGCCCAATTCCATACTCTCATGGCCTCTCTGCAAAGAGGGTAGGACCTGGTCCCTCCCTGATTGTTCAGGTACCAGACTACAGACATGTTGTCGGACTGAACGGCAATCATACCTTGGGGAAGGTAGCAGTGTAGTGCTTGAAGCGACAGAAGCACTGCCCTCATTTCCAGTATGTTGATGTGTAGGGAAGTCTCGTCGGGGTGCCACTTGCCTTGAACTGACCTGCCCAGGTAATGTCCCCCCCACCCCGTCTGGGAGGCGTCCGTAGTCAAAGTGGCCACTGGAGGAGGAGGAACGAAGGGTCGCCCCTGATCCAGGTTGGATGAGGTAAGCCACCAACGGAGGTCCTGTTTGCACGTCTCCGTGATTATAATTTGGTGACTGAGAGGAAGTTCCTGATACGACCACTGGACCGGCAGGAGCCACTGGAGAATCTTCATGTGTAATCTTGCTAAGGGGACCAGGAGAACGGTAGCCGACATGGAACCCAACAGTTGTAGGACCATCCTTGCTGAGGCTCGGCGTTTGAGGAGCAATGCTCGGACTTGAGATTGTAATGTTTCTATTCTCTCTGTAGGAAGATAGACCCGCATTTGCCTTGAGTCTATGTCTACCCCGATAAACCGTATAAGCTGAGATGGCAGCAACACAGACTTTGCCCAATTGAAGGTGATTCCTAGGGAGGTTCCTAGAGATATAGTGGCTGCTAGGTTCTGTAATAGTAGATGCCTGGAGGTGGCAGTTAGGAGCCAGTTGTCTAGATACGGAAACACCTGGAATCCTAGACTCCTCAGGTGAGCAGTCACCACCGCCAAACATTTGGTGAACACCCTGGGGGCTGTGGTGAGACCAAAGGGCAGTGCGCAGAACTGGAAATGACTGTCTCCCAGGCTGAAGCGCAGATGTCTCCTGGACGCCTGATCTACCAGAATGTGATAATAGGCGTCCTTGAGATCTATGGAGCACATCCAAACACATTTCTCCAGTAGCGGGAGAATGGATTGTAAGGTGACCATCCGGAACTTGGACTTCTTGACTGATCGATTCAGGTTGCTGAGATCCAAAATGGGCCTCAAGTCCCGGTCTTTTTTGGCGCCAAAAAGAATTTTGAGTAAGTCCCTAATCCGGTCTGGTCTACGGGGACCGGTTGGATGACTCCTTTTTGAAGCAGCTTTGAAATTTCGATGGCTGCAATATCCCGTTGACTGGGTGGGGGGTCCGGGATTTTCCTGGATGGAGGGGGGGTGTGAAAAGGGGATTACGTAACCTCCGGCGATGATTCGGAGCACCCATTGGTCCTGAGTGATACTCTCCCAGGCCTTTAGGTGCCTCGAAAAACGACCCCCGACTGGCTCCGGAGCTGCGCAGTCGGGCAATCCTTCAGGGATGCTGAGAGGTTGAAGAGCCATGAAAGGACTCGCGGTCTCCAGTGTTGCGGGGGTCTCTGCCGCCTCTGGGACGGCGTCTTCCGGAAAAATTTCCCCCTCCTCTGCCTCTAGAGGGGGGATCGTCCTGCTGTGAGGGGTAATTCTTCTGAGATTTACGGAACCACATTTTCCCTCCTCTTTTAGCCTTGGGATAAGGCCGAAAGGGAGAGGAAAACCGTGCTCCTACGGCAGTCAAAGTTTTACCCTCTTGTTAACAGCGGGTCAAGGTGTCCTTTACCTTGGGTCCAAACAAAGAGGACCCATCAAAGGGAGCGTCGGCAAAGGAACACTTGAAGGCCTCCGCAAAATGGCACAGGCGGAGCCAGGCTTGTCTCCGTAGAGCAACACCCGTACCCGCCGCTCTACTTGCCCCCTCGGCTGCATACGAAATGAGCCTCATGGACGAGTTGGATATCGACGACAGGGTAGCCAACTGAGAGCTAACCGTCTGGGCTAACTGCTCAGGCAGGTTACCAGAGAGGGTATCTGAGAGTTCCTTGATCAGGTCCCTCTGAAGTCTAGTGAAGTGCGTGAGGTAATTCAGAGACCTTAATGTAAAGGCTGCTGAAGAAAGGGTGCGCTTCCCGTACCGGTCCATGCTCCTAGACTCCTTATTAGGAGGATGGACGGACGTCGAAGCCTCTGCCACATCTTGCTGGGTAGCAGATGCCACCACCATAGCATCTACAGCCACACCCTTGGTGAGAAATTCCTTTTCCGGGGGCGCTGACAAAAATTTGTTAGGGCGAGCAGGCACCGGTTCCACAGAATCTGGATGTTCCCACGCCCTTCGAGAGATCAAATCCAGGAGCTCATTGAAGGGCGGAGACATCCAGGAGGCGGAGGGCTGAGCCCCGAAGGCCTTGAGGAACACCGACTCGTCAGAGGAAGGGGGTTTGGTCTGCCAGCCGCCTCATTGCTTGAGGACTTCCAGGATGTCCGCAAAGGAGACATCATCCGAGGACGACTTGGGGGACCCTTCCGCATCATCAAGATCGGTGTCGGAGGTGATAGACTCGTCAGGGGAGTCAACGTGCTTCCTCTTGCACTGTTTTTTTCTTGGGGGGTTTTCCGAAGACTCTTTAGAGGGACCTCCAGGAAGAGGGGGACCCCCAATGGGGGTGACCTCAGGCCCCAGGGCACCGCTGTCTTGAGACAGGGGGATTACAAAGGACCCAGTCTCCATGCCTAGGGAAGGTGCCGGGGAGACGGTGGAGGTAGCCAAAGAAGATTTGGCCAAAGCACTCCTCATGGCTCTAAAGGTCGGACCCCCAGAATCCTGGGAAGGTCCGACCCCCAAAGCCATAACAGCAGACGGCACTCCCGCAGCCGACACACCAAGAGAGAGGCTCGGAACCGAAAACATCGGTCCGGAAGTGTCACCCCTGGGGCCGACCGAAGAGGTCCGTGTACCGAACTCCGACCCAAAGGCTGGAGTAGGAGTAAGGGTCAGAGCCGACCCGGACACCTCCATTGGCTCCACCAGCACCGACTCCAATGGTGCCGAGGCTGTTGGAGGAGGAACCAAGGCTAAAGGGTGGACCATCGGCTCCGAAGCCGACTGGGCTGGAGCCGAAACTAACTTTTTGAAGACTGGAGACTGAAACAGCCTTTGGAGCACCCTGTCAATGTCAGAATCTGACATCTTGGAAGATCGGGAGGAGATCGAACGGGTCCGACTAGACTTCTCCACCGGCTCCGAAGGACTGGGGGACCGGCTCCAAATTGTCTCGATCAAAATCGGTGTCGAAGGAGACTCCATTGTAATTTCCCTCGGTGCCGAAGAGGACTTCAGCGCCGAAGGGGAAGAGTCTGAGCGAACAACCCTCATCGGCTCCGAAATCAGCGGAGCCGATGAAGGTGATCCGCCTCTCGAAGCTCCAGCCATCGGCTCCGAAGCCAGAGGAGTCTAGGCTGGAGGCATCGAGGTAGACCGTTCCGCCCTCGGCTCCGAAGTCCGCGGAGCCGATAGAGAAGCCTGCGTAGATTTCTTAGTGGTCGGTTCCAACGGGCTGGTCAGAGCCGTCAATTTCTTTTTCTTTGAGGAAGAAGAAGAGGAAGATAAGGCCTCTTCAAAAGTAGGCTTAATAAGTCCTTTTAAAATCAATTTATTTTTCCTCTCTTGGAGGACTCGAGAGGAAAAAGCGTGACACACACTACAAGACTCCTGAAGGTGTTTGGGTCCTAAACAGTACACGCAAAGGGAGTGATCGTCCGTTATGGACATTTTGTAATTGCATCTAGTGCATTTTTTAAATCCAGAGGGTCTGTGCTCTTTTGACATAATGCCAAACAGAAAAAAACACAGGAAAAAACTGAATAATCAGAACAAACTCACTTTTCAGTAAAATATAAGTTAACCAAAGGGTATTGGTCACACAACAGGAGGGCCAAGAACCCTCTAACTAAAAACGGGAACTTGATCACCTCACAAACGCTACACAAAAAGGCTCACTCACGCACGAGGGGAAGGCCCCTCTAACTTAAACGGAAACCTTTCCCTGAAAAACAATTTTTTTACCACAAAAAAGTTCAGAAAACTCACTCATACAACGACGATCGCCATTAAAACAGCTTTTTGGTTAAGTTTAAGAAAATTCCTGACACAAAATTCTAATAAAGAAAGCACTTAGCTCAGCCAAGCTCGAGACCACGTCTTTCCTTTGTAAGCGGCAAACGAGATCTGGGAGTTGGTGGTGGTGCATCCTGGGATATAGAATAGCTCAGCCAATTAGAGACTTCGCTCTATAGCATAGCATGCCGAGTCGGAGCCGAGGATCGGCTCCGAACCCATCAGTACAGAATGTAGGCGAGATAGGATCACATAACATCATTAATTTATTAATGTTAAATAAATGCCTTCTGAATTTTTTATGGCTTAATTTGAATTTGATATGCCTGACTTTTATTCTTTAACAGAGTGCAGGAAGCAGTCATTTGTAATATACTTTACATGCAAAACAGCTTAGCAGCTTGGCATTGTTAGGTAATAAATCTGTTACTTTGGTGATCATATGTCTTAAGACTTTTGGAGTGGATTTTAAGATTTGAATTAACACAGGAACAAACGAGCCAGCCACACCAAGGATAAGCTACACCAGTGTAATGCACACAGTTAAGCGCTTTCATCAAAATAGATCCAAAAGACTTCTTCAGAACAAAGTAACACAATCCTCTACAACATTTAAATATCCCACCCAAAAATCACGTTTAAATTAGCCAGTAAAAAACACTTAAGTCATTAAATATAAAAAGACCACAGCTTTAAAACACTTAAAATGGAAATGCTTTCATTAAGCCTAGGAAAAACACATACATTGAGCTTAATTTGCCACTCCAACTCCTTTAGTTCTAGTACATCATTCCCCCCCCCCCCCATGTCCCTGGTAACATGGTCAATGGCTACAAACCCAAATTCATGGTTAGGGTTCTCAGATATATGTTTTGCCAAGGCATTGTTCATGTTACCCTTCCTAATGTCAAGTTCATAAACACGTTCCTTGAACTTCTGCTGTGTCTTTCCAACATAAAGAGTTACAGTTTTTACACAGGGCTAGGTAAACAATGTCCTTGATGTTACAATTACTGAAAAAATGCATATGAATCACCATTCCATTTACATAAACTTTATCAAGTTCAATCAAATATCTGCAGTGGTTACAAAACCCACATTTGTGGGTACCTTTCTTCCTAGCAGAGACAAAATTGTTGTCCTGGGGGTTTGCTTCCAGAATTTCTTTGAAACATCTCCCTCTTTTTGTAAACCATCCCCCCTCTTTATGTATCCCTTGTAATTCCTTGTATACTGAAAAAAATGTGCCAGTATGTACTCAAGGTTTTATAAATTTGTGAACACTCAGGGGTGTATGTGGTAATGAAAGAGACATAAGGGGAATTATTTACCACTACATTAGTCACCCTCTAAAAAACGTGTACTAGTCTCTTGGTCAGACAATAATGGAGTGTAAAAACCCCTAACTCTTTTGTTTTGTACCTCAGAATAAACTGACTCTACCAGAGCCTTTGGATACCCTCTAGATAAAAACATGTTGAAGTGTGTTAGCTTCCCTTAAAAAGTGTCATCCTCAGAAGTCATCCTGGTAAGGCGAACAAACTGAGCCTTTTTCAAGCCTTTCTTCTGATGTAACAGGTGGCAGCTGTCAAAGTGCAAGTAACAGTTTAAAAAAGTAGGTTTTCTGTAAATGTGGCTTACAAATATTTTCCTCACAATGTCCTTAGAAAGATGGACATCTAAGTAACAAATGTCATTTTTACCCATGTGGCACTAAACTTCAAAAAGGTGGTGGTTTGGTTAAGATACTCAATGAAGTGTTGTAGTTCAACCTCAGATTCCTTCCAAAAAATAATAATGTCATCCACAAACTTGAGGTAAAAACTCCAAGGGGGGGGGGGGGGAGGACCCAAAAGAATTTAAAATGTATTTAGTCTCCCATATTAACATAACAATGTTGGCAAAAATGGGGGCACAAGCGTCCCCCATTGCCACCCCTTTCCTTTGAAGATAGTAATGTCAGTCTATGTACACAAAATTGTTTTTAAAACAAATTCCATCATCAAGTCCAAAGTGTTTATCTCATTGTTACAAAAAATTCCCTTTTCCACCAAGAATTCAAACCAATCAAGCCCTGTTTCATGGGGAATAACATTAAACAGATTGTTAACATCAATAGTACAGAAAATCAAGTTGTCATCATAACAAACCTCAGACACTTTACTTAAAAAATCCCACAAATCCTTACAGATGTGTGAGTATCCCTTTAAAACATTTTTAGTCTGACATCAACATACCTTGCCAAGGGATGAGTTTTGGACCTAGAAGCATTAACAATAGGTCTTAATGGAGGGTCACACAGATCTTTATGGCTCGTGGGAAGTCCAAATATAGAAAGGACAGCAGGAAATTTAACCACAAGCAGGGACCACAGGCCATGGTCAATCTGGCCCTGGTCTAACATATCCTGGAGTAACCAATCTATTCTAGAGTAAGCAATGTTAACCATATTGAGTGAGGTTTCTTCATAAAAATTACTGTTGCTTAAATGCAAAAACATTTTGTTAAGGTAGTACTCAACATTCATCACTACAATCCCCCCCCCCACCCTTGTCGGGTTTCATAACCCGAATAGTTTTGTTAGAGCAAAGTTGTTTTAAAAGTTAATTTTCAGCCCCTGTGAGGTTATTAAACTTTTTAGTGTGAACCTTGGATAATAGGTTCCTAAAATCAAACTCACACAATTTCTCAAAGGCTATTAAGGGCAAGGGAAGAGGTGGGTTACACAGACTACTCCTAAGTATTTGACCAACATGAAACTCGCAAGGTGACTTTACTATTTTTAATTATTCTCGTCTGAACTTTGAAACTGCCATGGCTGATTTGCTTTGTAGAGGCTTCAATTTTGTACCTACCACCCACAGTCAAATCGAGAGCCTTATCATTGACTGAAAATTGTTTGTTTGAAAACTGAACTTTAAACTTTTATTTAATGATACTGAAGGTTTGAATGTTGGTCAAATACTTAGGAGTAGTCTGTTCAACCCGCCTCTTCCCTTGCCCTTAATAGCCTTTGAGAAGTTGTGTGAGTTTGATTTTAGGAACCCACTATCCAAAGTTCTCACTAAAAAGTTTAATAACCTCACAGGTGCTGAAAATGAACTTTTAAAACAACTTTGCTCTAACAAAACTATTCGGGTTATGAAACCCGACAAGGGGGGGGGGGGTTGTAGTGATGAATGTTGAGGACTACCTTAACAAAATGTTTTTGCATTTAAGTGACAGTAATTTTTATGAAGAAATCTCACTCAGTATGGTTAACATTGCTTACTCTTAAATAAATTGGTTACTCCAGGATATGTTAGACCAGGGCCAGATTGACTATGGCCTGTGGTCCCTGCTTGTGGTTAAATTTCCTGTTGTCCCTTCTATATTTCAACTTCCCAAGGTCCATAAAGATCTGTGTGACCCTCCGTTAAGACCTATTGTTAATGCTTCTAGGTCCAAAACTCATCCCTTGGCAAGGTATGTTGATGTCAGACTAAAAAAATGTTTTAGAGGGATACTCACACATCTGTAATGATTCGTGGGATTTTTTTTTAAGTAAAGTGTCTGAGGTTTGTTATGATGACAACTTGATTTTTTGTACCATTGATGTTAACAATCTGTTTAATGTTATTCCCCATGAAACTAGGCTTGATTGGTTTCATGAATTCTTGGTGGAAAAGGGAATTTTTTTGTAACAATGAGATAAACACCTTGGACTTGATGATGGAACTTGTTTTAAAAAACAATTTTGTGTACATAGACGGACATTACTATCTTCAAAGGAAAGTGCTTGCAATGGGGGACGCTTGTGCCCCCATTTTTGCCAACATTGTTATGTTAATATGGGAGACTAAATACATTTTAAATTCTTTTGGGTCTTCCCCCCTTGGAGTTTTTACCTCAGGTTTCTGGATGACATTATTATTTTTTGGAAGGAATCTGAGGTTGAACTACAACACTTCATTGAGTATCTTAACCAAACCACCACCTTTTTGAAGTTTAGTGCCACATGGGTAAAAATTACATTTGTTACATAGATGTCCATCTTTCTAAGGACATTGTGAGTAAAAGATTTGTAAGCCAAATTTACAGAAAACCTACTTTTTCGAACTGTTACTTGCACTTTGATAGCTGCCATCCATTGCATCAGAAAAAAGGCTTGGTAAAGGTTCATAGGTAGGTACTAGGCTATCGGCCCAAGGGCCTACATAAGCCTAGCCAACAAGGTTCCCTGGCTTACACCACCCAAGAAAGTTATTTTCCTGTGCCACTGTCGAGCAGACACACAGAAGTGATCCCGGGGTGTATTTCCTATTTCCCATCCACTCATCAAGATTTTTATGCTCCGTTTTGAGGCTCAATTTGTTCGCCTTACCAGGATGACTTCTGAGGATGACACTTTTTTAAGGGAAGCTAACGCACTTTGACATGTTTTTATCTAGAGGGTATCCAAAGGCTCTGGTAGAGGCAGTTTATTCTGAGGTACAAAACAAAAGAGTTAGGGGTTTTTACACTCCATTATTGTCTGACCAAGAGACTAGTACACGTTTTTTCGAGGGTGACTAATGCAGTGGTAAATAATTTCCCTTATGTATCTTTCATTACCACATACACCCCTGAGTGTCCACAAATTTATAAAACCTTGAGTATATACTGGCACATTTTCAGTATACAAGGAGTTACAAGGGATACATAAAGAGGGGGTGAGGATGGTTTACAAAAGAGGGAGATGTTTCAAAGAAATTCTGGAAGCAACCCTCCAGGACAACAACTTTTCTCTGTTAGGAGGAAAGGTACCCACAAATGTGGGTTTTGTAACCACTGCAGGTATTTGATTGAACTCGATAAAGTTTATGTAAATGGAATGGTGATTCATATGCATTTTTTCAGTAATTGTAACACTAAGGACATTGTTTACCTTGCCCTGTGTAAAAACTGTAACTATTTTTATGTTGGAAAGACACAGCGGAAGTTCAAGGAATGTGTTTATGAACACTCTCTTGACATTAGGAAGGGTAACATGAGCAATGCCTTGGCAAAAAATGTATCTGAGAACTCTAACCATGAATTTGGGTTTGTAGCCATTGACCATGTTACCAGGGACATCAGGGGGGTCCCTGGAATGATGTACTAGAACTAAAGGAGTTGAAGTGGCAAATTAAGCTCAATGCATGTGTTTTTCCTGGGCTTAATGAAAGCATTTCCATTTTAAGTGTTTTAAAGCTGTGGTCTTTTTATATTTAATGATGTAGTGTTTTTTACTGGCTAATTTAAACATGTGACTTTTGGGAGGGATATTTCAATGCTGTAGAGGATTGTGTTACTTTGTTCTGAAGAAGTCTTTTGGATCTACTTTGACAAAAGCTCTTAACTGTGTGCATTAAACTGGTCTATCTTATCCTTGGTGTGGCTGGTTAGTTTGTTCCTGTGTTGGTTCAAGATTTGAATTAACCATATTAATGCTCAAAAAAGTTTAGTTCATTGAAGTCTTAAAATTTACTGACTGTAAAATTAATTTAATTGATAGTCTTTTAGAAATCAAGTGCTTCATACTTTATTCGTAGGCTTGCTAACTGGTTAAGTGAACTTGGGTCTTCATGGATCCTTCTCACCCACTTAGATGGCTACATTGGCAGTGATACATCTAACATACACAGATAATTTAGACCTGCTAAACTTCTTGTTTTGGAGAGCTGGGAGGAAAATGGAGTACCTACAGAGAACTCCCATACATAAGGAGAGCATGCAGAAATGCCAATAAAAAAACTGGAGTTTTTTTTATCTTTTTTTTTTTTTTTTTAATTTGTGGAAATATGTTTTCTTTTTTCTTTCAGCATATGTGCACATTCCGCTGAGTACTCTCACACTGCAATAAAATTAAATATTATACTTTATACTTTGTAACTGCAGTGAATGCTTTGTGTTTTATATGAGCTGTGTATATATTTTTTTTTTTTATTTCTACATTGCTCAGTTTAGACATATGAAAATTTATATAATTTAACTAATTTATTATGGACAAAAACTTTGTAGCCTATGTACTTCTGACTTTTGCAAAGTTTGCCTTACTAAGATTTCCAGCAATACTTGAACTATTATATTCATTATGTAAATTATACTTCAGATTTCTCTTTGAGTTACAAACCAAAGACCTGGTGTCTTTTGACCATTTATTAAAGACATTGGCCTGTGTTTAGTGTGCCCATGGCCTTTGAGCTTTCTCTTGTCAAAAGAAACTGTACTTTTGTTAATATATTATAGATACAAAATCATCTCGCCCAGTCTTCTGCACTGTAGTAAAGTTTTGCAAAATAAAGTTTGCAATGTCAACTTGAATAGTGTTTCTAATTCTTTCTTATTTTGTAGATGTATAAAAGAACTTGTGCCAGTTCTGCAGATACTGCTAGGTACAAAATATTCTAATTTCTAGAAGCTAAATTGAAACAGCTACATAGTACAGTATATAACATTGCAGTGGTATTTGGCCATTAATGCTTTATTCATTTTAAAAACAACATGCTTTGATGATGAGCAGCCTGCAATGATAGTGAATCCATGGGCCACTAAGGCTCCTTGGCAAGATGTTTGTACTGTATGCTGCATCACTGCCTCCTTTGAAAACTTCAATCAATTTCCTTTGGATGAACATTTTAGGTGAATAAACTCACTTTAACATACATGAACACATTCAGCTGCTGTCAAAGTGGAAAAATTACAAGTGTAATTTGAGAATATTGTATTTTTTCTTTCTCCCTGTGTAGATATTTTTACTGATCATTTTTTAAGGCAGTGTGTGTTTGCATAGGAAATTGCTTCTTTCAGATGTATTTAGCCCTGTGCTTTGCTTTGCTCTGCTCAAAAAATGTGCATGTGCTTTAACTTAATTTAGATTAGCAAGTCTTATGAGCTCATCATATTGCAATTTGGGTTGAGTATAAACAATACCAGATTGTGACTGATAAAGTTTTTTGTTTGGCTGCAATTTTCACAGGCAGTAAGGCTAGTTTACAGGAGCTGCAAGAGTTTTGTGCTCTTAGCCAGAGATCTGGAGTGGCTCTGAACAGAAATCCAAGGCATCCATTGAAATCTTCTAAAAATAAGTATAATTTAAGCCTGTTGCAGTTTGTGTACTGTATGCTATTGAACTGCTGCTTCATTTTTACTGTTTGTTGCTGCTGTGACTGCTTCATTCTATCCTTTGTATCATTGCTACTTATGCCTTAAATAGCATAGGCTAGAGTCATACTTGTTGAATCTAGACTATTTGGTATCACTTCAGCACAAAAAACAGCCATCTTACATTAAAAGGCCTCCCTGCTCCCTTGTGGCAGAAGTGTGTAGCTCAGTCAGGACCCATCTAAGTTGGGGATTGCTGGAATAAAGGCTCTGTTTGGGGATTTCCTATTGGTAGTTTGTGTTTAAATTTGCATTTATTTAAGCCTCACATTTGCTCGAAGCTGCACACTGAGCAACAGGGGTTAGCAGTGCCTTGTATAAATGCAAACGCCTAAAACACTTTTTCATTGACTGGTGTCTAGGGAAACCCTCCCAGCCTTCCTGCTGCTATTCGGGCAACTCAGCTGCACACTTCTACACTGTAGGCAACTCAGCTAAGCACTGAGCAGCATTGCCCGACTTTTTATCCCTGATCTTATATAGACTTGTCTCCTTGTTAATCCCAGAGTAACAGCTGATCCAATTTGCCCTCCCACAAACTAGGAATTATCTGCTGCTATGGACAGTTTTCCAGCATTTCTCCAGCCAGCCTGATTGAAAGGGGCATCCTGAGGCAATGTAGCAATTGCCTCATATACTGACAAACACCTGCTCCTAAAGCAAATACAGTATATGAGAGATGTCACTATACCATGAAACTAAAATCAGTTCTTTCACATAACAATAAACAAGACATCAAACAGGTTTTCAAAACACGCCTTTCTCCTCTTAAACAAAATAGTCACAACACATAAATCCACATACACAGAGGTACTCACCAAGAGCCTACCAAAAGACCAGAGACCTCCCAAGCGCAAACAATCCACACATACTGATACATGAACAGAATACACCAGTACACATAACACGCATATCAGTGTCTCAGCAATTAAGCCACTAAGGCAAAACACCTAAAAAAACAAATGTCCTGGTCATAGACAACTCCATAGTGAGAGACACAGACGTCCCTCTCACCGAGTTGGACAAGAAGAAGGTCAGGGTCACCTGCCTGTCAGGTGCCAGAATCCATCAAGTCACTCAGCAACAATTATTGTTATGACTGCCATGGTACATGTTGGATTGATTGAGTTGAGATGTACCTCTCTGGACTACATGAAGAGAGAAATTAGAGCCCTCAGGTTATATGTTCCAAGCAGGTATGTCCCTAGCCCTAAGCAGCATTCTACCTTCACGTAGGATGATGCCACAGAACAAAAAAATGATTTCAACAACCGTCTTAGCTTCTGGTGTCACTCCAGGGGATCTAGTATCTGTCAGCCTTGGAAGACATGGTCGATAGATCATGTTGTTTTGCCAGAGATGGCCTTCACCTGTCTCCTCAATACTTTCGGATACTGGCAAAGACTCTTGCCTGTCCGATTAGTGCCTTTTAGATGTAAGACAATATACTTGAGACATCCTCAAGGTCATGCTGCTTAATGCTAGCAGCCTAAACGGTAAACTGCACTCCCTGGAAGCACTCCTCACCTTGGAAGATGCTGACATCAATGCAGTCACTGAGACTTGGTACAAGGCTGCAGAGAGCACCCTGGCCGTACAGAGTTACAATGCCTTCCACATATTCAGATCACAAAACAAGAATGAAAGAACCAAAGGTGGAGGTGTATCCATTTTCATTATATCCAAATACACTTCAACTGGTGAAAGAGTATGACTCTCTTGAGCTACTCTAAGTCCAAATAACTGTTGGTAAAATACCATACCACGCCAAAGCTACCTGCTGGTCCCCCACCGTGAACAAGGAGAAACACACCGCTTACCTTAACTTGCTAGAAATGCTCAACATACAGCCAAACACCTTGGTCATGGGAGATTTCAGCTACCCATCAATCAATTGGGCAACCTACACAAGTACAAACACGATTGCTGTGAGGTTCCTGGACTTCAATTCAGATGTCCTGGAGCAGTTAGTCTGCACCCCCACAAGGGGCACAAATGTCCTAGACCTAGTACTCTGCAACATGGGGGGGGGGGGTCCACAGCACTACCCCCAGTGTACTCCCCTCCCTGGTTAAGTCAGACCATAAATCTGTCTCATTTGAAGTAAATATCAAATCTGACACCCCCACAGGAGCAAGCAAACTGAAAGATTTCTCCAAAGCATACTATCGCTTTCTTAAACGATGGTATAAAATGTTTCAAATCCCCTGCTAACACAGGTGATACTTCCCATGTGGAGCAGTACCACTTAAACAACTGTATTAACTCTGCTGTACCTGACAGGACTAAAACCAGGTCCCCTCGTAAAAACACGCCACTCTGGTGGACTTCAAGTATAAACAAGTTATATAACAAAAGAAAGAAACTGATATCTTAGAACAACAAATTAACTTACTCAGCAAAGGAAGGTTACCCTCCACAGCTTAAACAAGCAAATCTGAAATCTTGTAAAGCCTTCTAAGTCTAGTTACAACAGTAAACTAGCATCCCTAGCTAAAGAAAATCATAAGGCATTCTTTAGCTATGTTCAAAACCTCAAAGGAAATGCCCAGCTGTGTGCTGAACTTGTAGTGGACGGCACCACTCACAATGAACCTGAAGAAATTGCCAACCTGCTAGCTGACTGATTTGGTGATAATTTCACCCTCTGTCACCGCCAGCCATACCCCACAGCATTCCTAACACCAGTACTCTACCAAGTATCTCCAAGGAAGAAGTTATACAAGCGCTCTCCAAGGTCAAAAATATGGCCTCTATGGGATGAGATAATATCCAGGCTGCTTACTAAACAGTCTAAAACCAGACCTGGCAGAACCACTTGGCAGTCTCTTTAACCGCAGCCCAAGCACTGGTTTTGTGCCAGCGAATTGGAGAATAGCAACAGTAATCTCCTTACACAAAAGGGGTCCATCAACCAACCTTGGGAACTATAGACCCATTAGCCTGACCAGCCTTATCTGCAAAGCCTTGGAAAGAATCATCGTGGACCTTATCAGCCAGGACACAGGCAACCTTCAAATTCTTGGCTCAATCCATTTTGGTTTTGTCAAGGGTAGATATTGTTTATTAAATCTAGTGACCTTTGAGAATGTCATCAAAGCCCTGGATGAGGGGAAAGCAGTACATACTGCCTATCTTGATTGAGCCAAGGCATTTGACATGATTCCCCACTCAGGGATCATTGAGAAACTCTCCCAGCTGGGAATTAAACACTCATCAGAAGATGGGTAGCCAACTGGCTCACCAGTAGAGTGCACGCTGTCAAAGTTGGAGAGTCCACTTCCACCATTAGACCAGTGGTATACCATAAGGATCTGTACTGGGCCCTTTACTGTTTGGAATCTATTTCTCTGAAGTCCAGGCAAAAATAGATGTCCTGTGGCTTACCAAGTTTGCAGACTACTCTAAACTGGGTGCAATCATAGAATCCCTCAACAATGTCAACAAATTACAGAAGGGACTGACACAGACAAAGGATTAGTGCCAAATCCATGGACTAAAACGAAATGTAAAAAAATGCCTCATTATCCCCTTTGGCAAAGAAATAGCTCCTGCTGTTTAGAATATAGATAGCACCCATCTAAGCTCAAACGCAGTGGTGCGAGACTTGGAAACACAGGTTGAAAGTAATTTAAACTTTGATCACCATGTGTCCATAGTAGTAAGGAAAGCCTTCTACACTGCCTATCTCATAAATAAGGGCATCGCATCCACTACCACTCTGAACTCAGCCCTTATCAGACCACTGATTGAGTAGAATGCTCCCTTCTGTATGTACCTCAACAGACATCTGCAGCAGCTGGAGAGACCACAGAGGCTTCTAACCAAGAGAATTCACGGCCTCCAAGACAATGACCTACATGGAAAGAATGAAAGCCATGTCACTGTACTCTGTATTCATACATGCTGCTTAGAGGTGGTCTGTGCCTGGCCTACAGAGCAGTCTTTGACCTTGCCCTAATGGAAATGCTGCACATCTGCAAATCATGTAGGGCAAAAGTCATTTGCTTCAGGGATCTCAACTTAGCCTGTTACATTAACAGAACATGTGGAAGAGAGAGATTTGTCTCCCAAAAATTGCTGCTCCTCTGGAATAAGCTCCTACTGAATGTGAAACAGAGCTCCTCAATGATCCTATTTAAGTACAGCCTTGACAATTTGATGGGTAACTAAATCCACCCTGGGGGTGGCACTTATGGCCCATTGTGAACAGGAGCAGTCTGTGCTGATCATAGAATCACTCTGCAAGCAATGACCATCTAACTATGGTTAATTAGGGTACTCTGGATTTTTTTACATGGTTAGGCTTGTAAAAACCCTGGGGCCATTAGCCTAGTAACCTCTTATGACTATACATTTAATATGAGGAGTAGTAATAGCAGAGTGTACGATTTATGCTGTTTCCTTTTCCAAGATCTGGAGGCACTGCTTGGCATAGCATCTGCATTTGTGTGTTGGACAGGAAGAGTTTGTGGAGTACTGGAGAGTGGAATTTGTGGAATACCCACTGTAACCAGATGAAGCTAGACTCAGCTGTCCAGATACTTGCATAATAATGCCTGTTTATTTCTTACTGCTACAATCAGTTAACACAGGTGCTTTAATAATTTAGTTTTAGGGTGTGTGAGGCAAGCTACAATTAGTGATATGTCATATGATTAGTATAGTGTGGCTAGTACCATTTTATTTTTCCTTCTGATTAGTATGTCCCTCCCAAACCATGCACACACACACACACACACACACACACACACACACACTACATTGCAGTTCATTCCATAGATTATTCTCCAAGAAGGTTGTATGCCAGTTGAGTTCCCTATAAGAATGTCATGGAAAATGTATCAAATCCTTGTGTAAAGCAGCTACTTGGACCTTGCTCCGAAAGTTAATGAATAATGGGTTTAGTGCTGATAGCTCTGCTCCCTTAGCACTGCACTGAATGTATCTTTCGTTGTAGTGTATTTCTTAATTTCATAAAAAGCCTTTATAACTCACTCTAGTCCTTATGTGTGAATACTTGAGACTGTTTTAGCTGCATCAGATTATGAGGACATACTGTAAAGATGTCAGGGTGGTATAGCTGCAAGCTTAAGTTAAGCATAGTATTGTATTTTTATTTACTTTCTTATAATAATTTTATTGTTTCAGCATAAAGCAAGTGTAGTTATCAGACGTAATTCACAAAAATTACAACAAGTACAGTGTTGTGCACATAGAATCCTAGTATTAACTGGATAATACAAATATTGCACTTTTACATGAGAATTTGTGTAATTGCAGCAAAATAAAACAGTGCAAACATACATACTGCTATGAATGATGTACAGTGAAGTATTAATGTAGACGTTTGTATCTTAATGGAATATAAACCTTAGAGAAACAAAGCAGCAGCATCCATAAGAAGGCACAAAGCTCCAACTAATTGAGTCCATAAGATGCAAAAATCAACATGGATGATAACCTATATCACTGAATACCATTTACAGTGAAACCAAACAGAATACTTGCTTAGAACATTCACTTGTAACATGACGCATGGAGTTTCCATATATTAGGAGAGCTTTCCAAAAAAAATGTTGAAGGTTTTCATGAAGATAAAGATAAAAAATTAATAAATTTGCACCACAGCTTTAAAGAGAGCAGTGTCAATGGTGCATTAAGTAGCACATTCACCTTTGGTTAAAAAAGAATGTGCGTTCTATTCCTGCACCAGGTGGATTGCTGACACTGCAGTACAGCATAAGGCGAGGCTGCACTCCTGAGTGTGTTGTCCTTCACTAAGACATTAAATGAAGCCCAAATTGCTTGAGTCAGTAATAGTTTAGGTGGATGTAAAAGATGCTACAACACCTATCGAAAAAAGTAGAGGAAGTTCCCCCAATGCCCTGGCCAAATTTCCCATAGTAGTACAAATACAACTTCTGGTTTCCCCTGAAGAAGCCACTAGCCTAGTGGGACTAATCCAGATAAATAAATAAATACTTTTCCCTTTATTAGCCTGTGCATAGTAGTGAAAATTTTGACCCAAATGAAAGTAACAGCAACTATCTTCTACCACAGGGTTCTGTATAGGTGTATCTAATAGACAATTCTACCATTTACATATCAGTGTTAGTGTCATTATTTGAAAAGCTCAGTAAATCATTCAGAAGGAATCCTGTATTGATTGAGTAATGCTACAAAATCAAGAAATGAGGAGCAAGTCAACAGTTACATTGTTCCTCACATAAACAGACAACATTGCTACATATTTGTGGGAAGTCAGGTGCACATTATGCAATAGCATAAATTGTTGGTAAGTGATCTTGAGGAATGGTAGGTGTTTGTAAGCATTATGCTTGATCAAAGACATGGGAAGATAAATGTTAATCTGATGAAGTCGCCAAGACCAAATAAGTGGGAATAATCTTGAATTTTATAGAAAGAATAAGCAGCGATTCTTTTTGGGATATGACCTCATCAGAGCTAGCAGATTCCCTTAACCAGTTAGAAGTTAGCAGTTGAACCAAATATGTTTCTCATTGCTAACTTCAACTATCCATATATCAACTGTCAAATGTTTCTGCCAACAACAGCCAGTACACCCAGAGATGTCTAGACTTTGTAAACTGTAATACAAATTGCCCCCTACCTACCAAAGGTGTTAATCTTCTTGATCTTGTCCTCCCATAAATTTATCACAATTGCACCACCATGCTTGTTACCCCCCTCCTAAGTCAAATCTGACCATGTCACTGCGATCTCTGTGAAAACCTGCTTTTGTTGCCTGTTCTGCTTTCGGGGATTACTCCAAAACCAATATACCATTTGTATTTCTTATTTATTGGTATAGTTCCCCAGCAAATCTTATAACTGAAGCTTCTGTCCACTGCTTTGAATTTTGCTCCCTTTTGAATAGATGCATTAAGGCAGCTGTACCAGTCTGGTATAATCATAATGCAAGTTTAGAACTAAACCCATATGCTGGGGCTATTGCATCAACAAATTTTGTAATGAAATGAAAAAGCTCATGGCCATCCCTGAAAGATGCTTATATCATTATTATAGAATGGATTTAAAACTGGTAAACAAGTCTGTCAAAATTTCAGTTAGAAAATGTAAGGCCAGCTGTGAACTTAGAATTGTCTAATTTACAAGAAAATAAAACCTTCTTCTTAATAGTATGCAACAATTATTTACTAAACTTATCTCCAATGGTACCTTCTTTTCTGACCTCAAGAACATTGCTATGACTTTTCTGGACTAATTCTCTTCCATCTCTCTCAACCTAACCTCCCCATTCTCCCCTCTATTCCTCATCACACCTCCTGAGATGGGTGAAGTCCTTTTAGTACATTTCAGAATTAAAAACACTACTTCCATGGGTCCTGACAGTATCCCTGGATGCCTGCTGAGAAACACAAAGTCTCACTTAGCAAAATATCTCCAACTCTTCAAACTGAGTCTCTCCATTGTTTGCGTCTTTAAGGGGTGGAGAATGGCAGTCGTGCAAAAAAGTAGTCCCTCTGCTGCCCCTAGCAATTAGTCCTATTAGGCTAACTAGTATTTCCAATCTTTTGGAGTGTATTACAGCTGAATTGATAAACAATGATAAAGGTGACCTTGTATTCCTGGACACACAGCAGTCTGGCTTTGTAAAAAGCAGATCATACCTGCCCTAGTTTTTTTAAAGGGTCACTGAGGCCATGGATAAGGGGCCTATAGTCCACATTATTTATCTGGACCTTTGTCAAGGCCTTTGACACTATACCCATGCTGGGATTAATGACAAAGTCTCTCAACACCAACATTTAACCCATACATAGCCCTCTTAGGCAGTATAGCTTGTACTGGTGTTGGGACATATTTTTCACAAATCACCTATAGAAAGGATAGTCAGGTCATCGTGAATGAAAAGATTTTTGGATAAACACCTACATGGAAAAAATGTCCTATTTTAAAAAATGGAAATGTGTAGGGCATCCAAGCCTTATGGGCACTCGTGTTCAGACAGAATGGTGTGCATTTATCAAGATCAGAGAAGAGAATTTTTGCAGCAGATATTCTGCAATATTTGATGAACACTAAGCAGGATTTTTGCCAGGTTGAAATTTTAACATTTCACAGATAGCAACATTTATGCATCTCTGATGGTTGTTAATGCTAGGAGCATTAATAATAGAGTTTTTATTGAAAAATTTGCTACAGTGCCACAAGATTGATGTTATAGTTTGTGAAACATAGTTAAAGAACAATAACTGGAAACCAGTTCTGTCAGGATATAAATGTTTTTACTGTAACAGACATTCTAACAACAAATCAGGTGGAGGTGTTATGATAGGGATTAAAGATAGCTATGAGACCTGTGATTATTACATATTCAATGTAACTATGAGAATAAAGACCACCCTGGAACACAACAATTGTTGAAGTATATAGACCACCAAAGTCAGGTGCATATGACCTAGAGGAATTCATACATTTCTTACATGAAACACAAGAGGGAAGAATAATATTAGCTGGGGACTTAAATTTACCAGAAACAGACTGGAATAATATTGATTCAACAATATTAGTAAGGAAATTATTCACAGAAATTCAGGAACAATTACTTCAGGTTGTAAAACAACCTAGGGGTCTGAACATACTATATATTGTTTGTGTTCCCAAAGAAATTACTGTATCTTCAAGTCAAGTTTTACCACCATTTATGTGCAGTGATTGTGGAGTTAAGGTTAATTTGTCGCTAAATAATTCTACCAAACTGAAATCTAAACCAATGCACCGAAGGTTAATTACAGATTATATGGAAGCAAAACAGTAACTATGTAAAACTAACTTGAGTGAGGTGTTCAGTGGAAAAATTGAAGATGGAATGTGGAAAGTTTTGAAAGAGAAATTGAGTGCAAAAAGTAAAATAAAAAAGTGTTTAACATCAGGAGCTAGGCATAAAACATCAGGGGGCTATATTTCCATAAGAACAAGCTGTCTGATTAAGGTTAGAGAGAAAAAAATATAAGAAATGGAAGGGAGGTTGAACTACAACTTTGAAAACTGAAATAAACAACCTGGACAAAGAGACTTAAGTCGAATGTAAGATGGGAGATGAGCGGTTTGGATTCAGATCAGGATGCAGCACAACTGACTCTATGTTCGCATTGAGACATGAGGAAAGAGTCCAAGTGGGCATTCCTAGACTTGGAGAAAGCATATGACAAGGTCCCAAGAAAGCTAATCTGGGCAGTACTGCAGTGGTTTGAAGTCCTGGAAACTGGTAGAATTAGTGTAGGCTATGTACAAGGACCCAATGACTCAAGTATGAACAGTGTTTGGCCTCAGAGGGGTTCCCAGTGGGAGTGGGTGTACATCAGGGTTCAGCTCTGAGCCCACTACTGTTCATACTGGTGATGGACTACATTAGCAAACAGGTTGGAGGGGACAGATCAACAAAGCTGCTGTATGCAGATGATGTGTCTGTACAGGCAGACTCTGAGCTAGGATTTCAGCAAAGGATAGAAGAATGGAATGAAAATCTGAAGGCACATGGGATGAAACTAAGCACAGATAAGACAGTGGTAATGGCAGCAAACTGGGGAAATCAGAAGAAGCTGAGAATAGAGATAAAAGGGAAGATAGTGGAACAGGTAAACCGCTTCAAGTATCTGGGAGGGGTGGTTGAGGAGAAGGGTAGTCTGAATGAAGAGGTCAACGTTAGAATCAGAGGGCCTGCAGCCAACTGGCATAGACTATCAGGTGTAGTCTATGACAGAAGAATGCCAAAGAAGCGGAAAAGTAAGGTGTACAAGACAGTGGTGCGACCAGTACTACTGTATGGTAAAGAAACCTGGGCAGTAAAGGCAGAACAGTTGAAGATAGAGGTGATGGAAATTAAGTGCCTGGGAAAGGTGGTAGGATGCACACTGTGGGAAAGACAAAGAAATGAGGACATAAGAGCAGAAGCCAAAGTAGCTCCAATTGCAGAAAAGATCAAAGCGAACAGATTATGGTGGTTTGGATAGATGTGTAGAAAAACAGAAGACAATCTGGTGAGGAAGATTTGGGACAGACAGGAAAAAAGTAAGAGGAAGAGAGGATGTCCAGCAAAGAGGTGGATGGATTGTGTGAAAGAAGATCTGTGACAGGCATGAGTGTTGAAGAAGGCAGGAGTGTGGCACTGAATCGAGAGAGTTGGCAACAGTTAACATGATACCATGACCCCATGTAGAAAGAAATGGGAAAAGGGGGCTGATGATGATGATAATGACAGACTAAGCATAGTGTGAGACACAATCAAGAAAAATTTGCAGAAAAATTATTTAAAGATATTGAGCATGATAGAAAACCTTTTTATAGATACATAAGATGTGGAAGAAGAAAAGGCACCAAATTGATAGTGTGTGTAAATTCTAAAATTTATTCTAGGACACAACAGATTATAGATATAGTTACAAAAGCTTATGCAAAGAAGTTTGGCTCTACAAAAGGGGTGATAAGTTGTCCTAGTGACATCCAGGTAACCTCAGATACTGGAATCAAATTAGATTATACCAAAGAATAAAGCACTATTGTTGCGAGTCCCAAACACTCTTTTATTATTACAAAAATTAAGCGCTTTCATCAATTCACTTTGACTTCATCAGAATTCTGATGAAGTCAAAGTGAATTGACGAAAGCGCTTAATTTTTGTAATAATAAAACAGTGTTTTGGGACTCGCAACAATAGTGCTTTATTCTTTGGTTTATCTGTTTTTTAAGAGCACTATTACACCACCTACTTCTTGTCAAATTAGATTATATCGAAAAAGAACTGTGCAAACTGGATTCAAACAAAGTGCAGGGAGGAGACAGAATTAGTAACAATGACCTGAGAATACTTCAGCAAGAACTTACACTATCATTATATCTGTTATTCAAAAGGTCATATAAATATGGAGAGATTCCTCAAGATTGGAGACATGCGCTTATTAAACCTGTCTTTAAAGGAAAGGGAAGTAGGACAAACCCAGAATCATATAGACCTTTAAGTCTAATTTCTTGTTGTGGAAAATTAATAGCGACGGTAATACTGGATAAGTTATTGTCAGAACTGGATAGGTTGGGACTTGAAACCATATATCGGCATGCTTATGTTGAAAATAGATCTATTGCCACCTGTAACATGATGTTCTATAATAATATAATAATAGCTATGAATGAAAAATTGCGCTGTGATGTAATTTATATAGACTTAACTTCAGCATTTGACAGGGTCATACACAAAACATTGATCAATAAATTAATACAACTAGGTATTGCTGTACTCTTGATAAGATGGATAGCTGCATGGCTTACAAATAGGATGTGGCAAGTATCATACAGTAACTGGACAGGTGAAATCCTTTGTTACAGTCAGGGTATCCCACGAGGCTCAGTCCCAGGCCCTTACTTGTTTAGATTGTATCTTTCAGACCTAATCTTTTTATCTGAGCTGTTCAACAGTCTATATGCAGACAACCTGAAATTGGGTAAACTGATTACAAGTGTTGCAGATAAGGCATGCCTGCAAAATAACGTGACTAAATTAACCATTTAGGTACAAGAGCATAATATGCTGATAAATACATCAAAAACTAAGCATATGAGATTTGGGAGACATAAAATAAAAAGTGAATATTTAATACAGCACATAGTGATTGAAACTGTAGACTCATTTAAGGGCCTAGGTATATGGGTAGATTCAGCTATGAGTTTTTCTAATCATATCAACCAGTTGGTTAATGATGGCTATAAAACTATAGGTTGTATAAAAAGATTTAAAAAGTCTAGGAAATTAAAAATAATGAAGTCATTGTTTGTTAGTTACATTAGACCCAAACTTGAGTATGGAATAACAATATGGAAACCCTATAAGAAGACAAGCGTGAGTAAACTGGAAAGAGTATAGTGGAAATATACCAAGGGCATCCATGGATGTGAAAATCTAAGTTATTATGAAAGAGTAAAATATCTGAACTTGTATAGGGTTTCTTGCAGATATCTAAGAGGAGATCTTATTCAGGTATATAGGGCATTTAGGGACAACTACCTCTGGGAATGTTTGGGGTTATCAAAAAGTACTAGAGAATCATCAGACAACCTGTCGAAGATTCTGTAGGAATGAGAAGTGTACTAAATGGTTCTCTGAGAGAGCAGCTGATGCATGGAACAGACTACCAAATTACATTAAAGCAAGCAGTAGTGTAGATATTTTTAAGAACAACCTGGACACTTATTATGGGAACAAGTGTGTTGGTATATTGACATGCTAGAAGTATTTGTATGTATAGGTATTAAACTGGATTGCTAATTTGCTGTTTGACAAAACCTATACCATTAAGGTTGGGGTATTTGCTTTGGACAGAAAAATATCACTAGTGGTGTCCCACAAGACTTTGTTCTAGGTCGGATCCTCTTTTGCATATATTTCTGTAATATAAAACCCAATATCAAGGGACTATGACTGACCAGGTTTGCTGATGACTGCAGACTGTGAGTGGTTATCAAATCCCATTCTGATACTCAAATCCTCTAGCCATTGCTTGGTGTATTAATCATGGGCTTATCCTCAACATCATAATGTAGAGCATAGCTTTCTAAATATGACATCAGAAATTTGTTACATATGTTAGTAACACTCCACAACATTTCTGTGTTGGTTAAAAATTACTTCTACCTTGTACAACGTGTCCTTTGTGGTATCTTCTCAAGGTCCAAAGACATTGTATCTCTGTGTTCTTCATCCCTTAAGTTCATCATTGACTGTAATGCAGCATATGGCATATACCTTATTAGGCACCTAAGCTAGCTTGAGAGACCTCAACTTTTCCTCACTAAAAAACTATCAGGTCTCAATACCCTTAGCTACCCTGATTGACTAAGGGCTGTCTCTCTAGGGGTGATCTCTGCTTTGTTTTCCATACTATGAAGGATGCAGCACTCTTTGAACTCCTTTGCCTAAAAAGAACAAGCAGTAAACACCCATTGTATAGACCTAAAGCTACACTATCTCATCAACAGCAGATAATGAGAGCTATCTAACCTAACGTAGCCTCTGTTTCTGGAATAGACTGTCCTTAACTATTAAGCAGAATACTTCCCTAGCAACCTTTAAAACCATTCTGAATGGCTGGATAGGTAATTGCAAATTTTTACCTGAAATATGTGAAATAAGTGTACTTAATGGGGACACTGTTAGTCTCCCGCCAGTATTGGGTGATGTGACTCAGCTTCTTGATGGCCTTCTTTGGCCATATTCTTAGCAAGAACCTATGAATCTAATGGAGATGGTGCAGTAGTTCTTATCTCCTGGGGTCACATTGTTAGCAAGAACTGTTAAGGTGCAAAATAGCTTTCATACAACACAATTCAGCAGAGAATAATAACCTCACTTGTTGCAGAGAACACGTACATGAGAGACTATGAAATCAAGGTCCTGAATCAGCAGAAGCAGACTAAAACAATCAGGAGTCCATCTTGAAATGAAAATAAATTTAAAATAACAAACACTCCTATTTTTCTTTCATTTTAACTTCTCCCTTCACACTCCCTCCATCTGAAGTTATGAAGCATCACAAAAGTCCTATTTTATATGACTTTGCAATGGCTACAGGTTTTCAGATAGACAAACACTTTCACTTGCTATCAAACATTGTAACACATGCAGTTTCTTTCTATTCTTGGCATGCACAATGCTTGTACGTTTGTTTTACAAATATGGTGTTATTAGCAATAAAAAGATGTCTATGTTGTGATGGAATAAAAAACTTTAGTTACTTTGTCACACATTCCCCCCTCAAACTAATTATAATGAAGTATGCTAGAATCTTGTAGCACTGTAATTTCATTGTTTCCCTCACTATAACTGCTAACTAATGTAGTCACTAGCAATGATTCATGTTTATTTATTTTTATTTTACATTTGTTGACCGGGCTAGTCTAGCTGGATACATATTCATTTTCAGTAGAGGCCCGGGGAGATGAGCTCTAAACAGTTCAAAATAATTTCTCATCCAAAGTAATACATGTTTATAATGCAAATACATTCACAGTAAAGGAGATAAACTTTAACTGGTCACATATTAATAATGTATAACAATGCAGAGTATTAGACTTGACTTAGTACAAATACAGTTACAAATAAGCATTCAGAAAGAATAATAGCATAATGTACAGTAAGTGTAGATAAAAAGAAAGTTGAGAAGTAGCAGTTACGTAATAGATCTAGTAGTAAAACATGTCCAATAATGTTTTTTTTATGATACAGTAGATAGTAATATTATGATGGAGAAGTGGATCAGTAGATGTTAAGATGAAGTAAAAGCAGGGTTGAGAAGGTAGGGTTGAATCAAGTATCTAGTTGGTCAGTCAGGGTTCGTACATGGGCACATCCAATGTGTTTTGAGGAAGAACTTTAGGTTCTTTTTAAAAAGAGTTAGAGGGAAGTGTAGAAAGTTCAGAGGGAAGCGGGTTCCAGGTTTTTCCGACAGTATTAAAGAAGAGAGAGTCTCCGGCCTTATTGTTTGCTTTGTCGATATTTACAAGAAGATTTTGTGAGGATCTAAGAGACTTCAGGTTATGGTAGGGGTGAATGAGTAGATAGTATGGGTGTTTTGGCAGGTTGATAAAGTATCTTATGGGCGATGGCTAGTTGATTAAATTTCAGCTGCTGCTGTAATTCAAGCCACCCTAGTTGCTTTAGATTAATACAGTGGTGGGTTCTGAAAGGGTTACCTGTAGCAAACCTGGCTATATTATTGTAGGAGTGTTCTACTTTCTTAAGGTTATTTTTTAAGAGATTAGTGAATATGGGTGAGGCATAGAGAAGGGTAGAGATTAGGTGGGAGTGGGCAATAGTTATTCTAGTTGCAGGAGTGAAAAAGGGTTTGATTCTGTAAAGAGAGCCTATTTTTTTATTAATAGTTTTCAAAGTGTTGCTGATATGTGTTGTCTATGGTGATACCTAGCAGTTTGGTAGTAAGATCTTGGGATATAGGCGTACCATTTTTAGATGATACAGAGAAGTCTATTTGGGGGGATTTACTAGTAGGTGTGAAAAGGAGGAGTTTTTTTTTTTTGGGTTAAGTAAGAGACAGCGTTGTGTAAACTATTGTTCTACAGAGTTTAATGTGTGTTGTGTGAGAGTGAAGTTCAAATACAGATGTGGCTGAGCAAATAAGTGTGGAGTCTGCGTATTGTATGCATGTAGCTTGGGGAACTACTTGGTGAGGGTCATTGATGAATAAAGTAAACAGGAGAGGGCCCAGTATGGACCCTTGAGGGATACCAGTGTTAACAGGTAGATGGGTAGAGAGAGTGGAGTTCCAGAGTACAGCTTGATGTCTGTTATTTAAGTAGGACTGGAACCATTTTATAGCTAGTGTGTCAAGTGACAGAGATTTAAGAATATGTATGAGTATTTGGTGATTAACCATGTCGAAAGCTTTGGACAGGTCTAAGAAAAGTGCAGAGGAAAGCATGTTAAGGTTACGTTTTTTGTTGATGGTGTCTGTAAAGGAAAGGAGGGCAGTGGTAATACTATGGGAAGGTCTGAAACCATGTTGAGTATTGGTAAGCAAGTTATTTTGGAGAAGGTGGTCAAGCAGTTGCTTGTGGATACTCCTTTCCATAATCTTAGATAAGGGAGAGAGTAGGGCTATGGGACGATAGTTGGAGAGTTCAGTGGAATTTCCACCCTTATGAAGGGGAATAATATGGGAAACTTTCCAAAGTTTAGGGACATATCCATTAGTGATGGTTCTATTGATTAGTATGGAGATAGGGTAAGCTATGGATTTAGCTGCTAACTGTAAGTATTCTGTGGGTAGTAAGTCAGCAGAGGGAGTGCATAGTTTGAGTTTTTGGATAAGGGAGAGAATATAAGCTGTTGGGACAGGTTGGAAGAGCAATGGAGGTGGTGGGTTTGAGTTAGAATTGGATATAGTTGTGTTCTGACTAGAGAGCTGACTGGCAAGAGTTTGAATTGCTTCAGTGAAAAAGGCATTAAAGGCATTAGCTGTTTGCTTGGGATTCTCCTTGTCAGTGCCTTGTGGGTTGGGTGTGATAGATTGACCGGGCTGTAGTAATTGCTTAATACTTGCCCAGAACCTTTGTGGATTAGTATGATGAGTTTGCTAGTTTTGTTTATCTGACAATATTGTGTTTTTAGTCACATTTCTCAGTTGCTTGTAGTGTTGGTGATCAACGGGGTTTTTAGTTCAGCGTGATCTATTCCAGATTTTGTTTCTAAGATTGATTTTTTGCTTAGTTTCATTAGAGATCCAAGGAGCAGATTTAGTTCTTATCCTAATACAGCGGGTAGGAGCATGGTGGTTGAGTATGGCTAGAAACTTAGCATTAAAGTAATCAACAGCTTCATCAAGAGAAAGGTGTTTTAAGGTGAGCCAATTACATGCTTTCAGTTCACTCTGGAATAGATTCAATTTGAAGTTTTTCTTGTTCTAATTGTTCTAGTAATGGGTTGAATGGGTGGATTGGCTTTGAGCCTGATAATGTAGGTTAGTGAGTGGTCACTTACATTGTCAGGGAGGATTCCGGCTTCATAAGTGTGGGGTTGGTAATTAATGAGTATCCAATCTAAGGTGCTTTCTTTTTTGTTTGTCTTGTTTATTCTAGTAGGGGAGGTAATAGTTTGAGTAAACCCATAGAGATTAATATGGCTTGCTGCAAGACTTCCAATCTATGTTACAATCACCTAGGATTATAGTTTCTTGGGGTAGGTTTTGAAATAACCAACATAGGATGTTTTCGATGGTAGTAATGTTATTTCCTGGAGGAACATAGATGCAGATAATATAGATAGATTTGACTAAGTTTAACTGAAATTTGGTAATAAGAATCTCAGCATTAGAGTCCTGAGGTGGTTTCTGGTTGAAGGTGGTTATTTGAAAGACAGATTTGAATAAGACAGCTACTCCACCACCTTTCTTGGCTACTCGGTCAAGACATAAGATATTGTAACCAGGTGGGGTAACTTTGTTGTCTCTAGTTGAAGGTTTTAGCCAAGTCTCTGTTAGACAAGTAATATCAAATGAGTAGAGCTCCAAGAGAACATGGAGTTGTGTTATTTTGTTATTAATGCTACATGTGTTAAGGTGAGCTATTAAGAGTGAGTTGGTTGTTTTTTTAAGTAGGGGGATGGCAGAGGAGTTTAGGTTGAAGAGTTGAGTGATAGTGGAGGTATTAGGGCCTGGTTTAGGTGGCTATCTCCATCCTTTAGGGAGAGTAGTAGTATTAGATATCTATTGTTAGTATATTTACTTAGAAGAAATGGATGTCTTCTGGAATTGGGGAAGTCATAACTAATCTGGGCTGTCCTATGGTATTTAGGTAGAAGATAGCTAGGTGAGGAAGTAATGTTGACATGGTCAGTGTGAGAGGCTAGAATTAAAGAGGTAGATTGTTTAGTAGGGTAGGGAAGATGTGAATATACTGGGTGTTCATAGGAAGTTAACAGGTATGCTAATATTAAAGGAGGAAGAAGTGAGAGCATGAGTAAGGTATGTAGGAGGACAAGGGTGGGTAGTTTGTTCATTGCAATGGTGGATATTAAGGTCTTGTTATAGGCACAGAGGTAAAGGAGGTGTGGTGATGTAAGGCAAAATGGTGTGGTGGGAGAGATAGGGAGTGGTAGAAAAAAATGGAGGGAAAATAGAGAAGATTATTTAATGGTAATGTGGTTGTGATAGGTGGAATGGAGAAGGGGGTGTGGTTTGGTAGGTATAAGTATAGGACCTCTGGGGGTGGGTGGAATTTGGGGGTAGGGTAGGGGAGCGGAGTGAGCCCACAGGGCGAACGGAGAGGGTAGAGACAAAAGGAATAGAAGTTAGAGAGGAAACCATCAGCAATGCAGGTAGCTACAGGTTAGAAAGGTAGGACATGAGTGGGAAAGGTCTGAGATAGTGCAAGAGGATCTGGTCAAGAACTTAAGAAATATGGTGAATTTACAGCAGTAGAATAGAGAGAGAGGCAGTGAAAGATGGATAGGATAAGGGTGCCACCTAGTGGGCAGATCTGGTATCGTAGGTAAGTGTGTAAGGGAGCTAATTGGTGTAGAACTGTGGTAGAAGAGATTTATAGTAAGAGAGGGTTTTGGTAAGTGGAAGAGGTGTGTTGGCTGTTGGGTAGATAGAGAGGAGGGGTAAAGGAAGCTGGCTGCTCAGGCTCACTGCGAACTTTGGAGCCCTGATGCAAGTAGTAGACAGGGGTCTGCTTTACAAGGTGGACTTAGTCCATAGCATACTTTCTTCCTTCCTTGATAGAGGGTGCAGAGAATAAGAGGCTGGTAGATGAGGCCACTGCACTTTGGATATGGTTCTTATCTCACCGGGTAGGTAGTGATTATATTAGGAGCAGGACAATGTTGAGCTGGGTACTTTGGGGAGAAAGGGAGACAAATGTAGAAAAGAGAACAGTTAGCATTCAGCATATATATAAGCAGTATAAGCTAGCAGTAACAAATACAACATTACAAACATTCACAGTTAAATATGAGGTAAATGCATACATTTAGGCATTCTAAGCATGTCTCTAACAAATCAAAGGAATAGCATTCAAGATAGTTGCAATGGAACAAAAATGCAGTGAATAAGGTTAACATTAAAGCAGTCCAGGCAAGATAGGGTACATGATAACACACTAATGGCACATGGGTGCAAGCTAAGCATTAAATGTGAGGGTCCCCACTCCCTAGGGATATATGTCTGGCAAGCGGTGCAGCATGAATTCCCATAAAGATCTTGAGGACAGCATTCACTGGAAGCTGTTTAAATAGAGCAGCTTTATCATGTGCCAGGTCCCAAAAAAAATACCCTTACCAGATATAGTGAGGAGCAGGTAGTTACTAGTTTTAAAATTTAATAGAGAGGTAAATAGTAAATGCTATATATGTAAAGTGAACAAATAAAGGAGAAATATGAGCTTAGGCACATTTAAACAGGAGCCGCAATGGTGGTACTACTACAAACAGCCGTCACAGGCTGTAAACAGGAAGAATAAGCAACCACAGCACACTCAGTCTAGCTTCTCATGTGAAGCATATTCACTTCTAGTCATACCTGGCTGTGAGTATATAATAGGGTTTCCCAGGGCATTCAGATTAGCTCCACGTGGGTGGCGTAGTTGTAAATAGCCGTTTCGGCTGTAAAAGCGCTGAACACTTTAAATTGGTTAACTCACAGTCATATACTTGCAGGAACAACTGTTCACTTGCAGGGCTGTAATTAGAGTAAAAACTAAAACAGAATGCTCGGACTCACTCCACGTGGATGTCGCAGTTTCCAATAGCCGTGTTTATTGATAGTCATACCTTGTAATTTAATGCTTTTTCTGGATTCTAGTTTTAAAAGTGAGGCTTTGATCATAAATAAGTCCTAATAATAAAATTATGATAGCAATTAGCATGAAAATTTTTAAATACCTCCTCCCCAACCAGAAAAGAGATTGGTTAAGCATGCCCACTATAAACCATCAGCTTCTTTAGCATGAGACAGATCAGAAACTTTCTGAATAATTTCAAGTTGACTGAATGGTACAGGAATAAATGAGCTGCACTCCATTTTGATGAGTTTGCAGGTACCCCCTGTAGAAGCAAGGGTATAGTCAATGGTCATTCTATTCTGCAACACCACTTTGTGCATTGCAGTCAAATCTTGAGTAATCAGATTTAAAAAAATCAAAAATTGTATTACTCAATAGTTCTAAAAAGTTAGGTTCTTCATTTCCTAGATAGATTTGACTGCCCCATAAGCAGGCAAAATTCTTGCTCCGGAAATAACACCATCACCATGGTCTGTATAAGCCAGTCCTTTAAAAGCAGTCTTTTGAACAGCATGATAAATTCAGGAAGCATCTAATTTTCCAACCAGATTTGGAATGTCTGGTATTTCTGTTGTAATGAGCCTTAGGAATCTTTCCATCAGGTAAAGTGTATGTATGTCATATAGCTTAAATAACATGGCCTATATAGCAACAACCTGAGAGGTCTGTTGGTAACCGGGGGATATGTCTGATCTCCATAGATATAATACAATTCATTTAAGGCTGCCATACCCAGCCCTGCAGCCCCAACACAAGTTTTCCAAGTGAAGTTACAAATACAGTTTCCACCAAAAAGTGTACCATTTTTACAATCCCGGATATGTCCTTTTGCAGTCATGGGCAATTGAAGTGGAACCACTGAAAAAAGAGGGTAGAGGTATGTTTCACTTTTCAATCTTTGGTAAGAAAAAACAAATTAAATTCTGTATGAAGGTCTGTATCAGTTGCTGGGTATTGGAATGAGTGAGATACCCCCATCATGTGCAGTAAGCATATTTGCACACACACATCAGTCACTCACTTTGATTCTTGGCATTGTGTATACAAGGCAGAAGAAAAAGTATTACATTTAAGATCAGGTGTTCTAGATGCAAAGGTGACTAAGCATATGTTCCTAGTTCTAGCAATATGTTAGAAACAAAATCACCAACGAAAACCAAGTGTCCCAACTGGAAAACAAGCGTATATAATAAAATACCAGTAGGACAGCCACGTCAATAAAAAAATCTCTTTTAATGCTGACATAAACCATTAAAATAGGACAAGCGCTTTCATGTATCAAGTATGCTTCATCAGATCCTCTAAAATCAAATAAAAAACCTTCAGTTTAAATACAATAGTATAACCAATCAACAGCTCATAACAATTAAAACTAATTAAGTATCAATTAAGCATTAAAAACACAAAATACAGATTTAAACTTTTCCCAGCCTGCGCCCTTTCAATGCAGGCTTAATGGAGATACTATTGTTTATCCCAGGATATTTGTGTGCTTGTAACCTCAGTATCCAGTGAAGTTCTTGTTGTTCAAGAAAGTTATTGATATCACCCCCTCTGATATTATTGTACACTGGTTGTAAGACCCTAAACAAAAAACAATGTTCAGGAAATGTCATCACATGCTTGGCCAAAGAATTCAATTAATTCTTTTTACATATTTTATATAGATGTTTACTTATACATTCCTTCAGCCTCTGAGTGGTTTTGCCCATGTAATAACATGGGCATATATCACACGTAGCTAAGTACACCACGTTACTAGTATCACAATCAGCATAGAACCAAGGTTCAAATTTAAACAAAGTATTGGGACAGTTGAATATTTGCTCTGTACATAAATCATTACAAAATTTGCACTTCCTACATGCATAAGTACCTAATCTTTTGCTCTCTATAGAATGCTTGTTCCTCTTATCCTTGCATAGAAGCTGTTTCAGATTAGCATTATTGCGAAATATAAAATGTGGGGTCTCACCTACAATTCTAGCAGTAGAGTCATCAGTGAGCAGGAGTGGCCAATATTTGCAAACAATATCTTTTACTACTTTGTTGGTACTAGTATAGTCCGTGGTAAAGGAAAAATATTTCCTATTCCGTGTTTGAACAGTATTATTGGGTGGGGAAATAACTATAGCTTCAGACTGCACATTATTAACATGTGTTGTTATATTCCTTTCCACTCTCTGTATCATGTTCTTCTTGTAACCTCTATCCAGAAACATACTTTTCATTTTTTGCATCTCCGAATTGAGGGTCTCACTCCCCTCACATATCCTTTGAACTCTCATATACTGACTTTTAATAATGTTGGGAAAAATGTGGTGGGGATGCATACTATCATGGCTCAGAAGCCCATTCCTCCAGCATGATTTCCTAAATAATGTGGCATGAACACTCCCATCCTGATTCTTATAGACAGATACATCAAGGAAATCAACACGATCATAGGAGCTAGTAACAGTAACTTTCAAAAAGTCAGTAGTTAATTCTAACTGCTGTAGAAATTGAAGCAGAGAATTATGATACCCATTCCAAAACATAAAAACATCATCCACAAATCTATATAGTTTAACTCTATCAATATGCGGACTATTATATAGGTGGCTAAATTCCCAAAAATGCATAACTAAGTTCGCATAGGAATTAGCACAAGGGGTGCCCAAGCGACACCCCATTTCTGCAGAAAAATCCTATCACAGAATAGGAACAAGTTATTACTCAAAATAAGCTCCAGGAAATGTACAAACTATCTCAACTTCAACATTAGGGAAGGCTCTTTGTTGTAATAAAACACTTCTTATAGCATCTATACCATATTCATTTGGTATACAAGTAAACAGGTTCTTGACATCCATGGTAACCATCAAAAAGGAAGATCCATCATTTTTGGCAATATATTCATTGATATAATTTAAGAAGTGCATAGTGTCTTTCAAAATGGTGTCAATCATAGGAACCACCTTCTTTAATTTACCTTCAACATAGCCAGAAAGTGATTCAGTAACCCAACCTCCTCCCGACACAATGGGTCTCATAGGGGGTGATACCACAGATTTATGTATTTTGGGAAGTCCCTTAATCACTGGAATAACCAGGTGAGTCACTTTCAAAAAATCAAATAGAGTCTCATTAATTGATCTATTCATTAATAATTCATCTAAATAATCATGCACCCTATTAGTAACTATTCTAACATAAGATCTATCCACTTTAACATACACATCACAATCATCCAACATTTCATTCATAGCTCTGACATAATCAACAGTGTTCATAAGAACAACCGCCCCACCTTTATCAGCTGGTCTAATGACTAACAAATCATTATTCATTAAGCCTTGTAAGGCTTCCTTCTCTGTGTTTGTTAAATTATGAAAAGAATCCAGTCTCCCTCTTTCAATATTTTTATACAGGGCATCTTCACACATTTTAACAAACAATTCAATGTGGGCGGGTAGCGGTCGAGAAAATGTACTTAACCTGCGATATGTGGAAGTATCGCCATTATTATCAGAAACATTGGAGTCATTAAACAATGATCTACAAGCAAGATTTCGAGCAAAAAGTCTTACATCAAAGTGTCTGTTAGTTTCATTGCCGTAGCTGGAAAAAAAGATAAACCTCTATTCAATAGGGACATCTCACTAGTGGATAAGTTATAGTTAGATAGGTTAACAACAAGACTACCTATCTGCATGTCCTCCGGCTGTTCATTTGGCCCCGATCTCCCGAGAACTTCCGTTTCTCTCTCCCCCGGCTGACAGAATGGTTGAAGTTTCTTTGTTGAATTGTTAGGGGTACAAAACGCTCAATACTCCCAGGTTTTACAGGACCCAAAGATTTGGGCCGTGCTCCTGCTTGTGCATATGTTAGCACTTGTTGATTGGGCGGAGGCGTAGAATCACCGGAGCCACCTCCTACTTCTTGATCAATCACTGGCATCACTGACGTTATAGTTTGTGATGCAAGTTTCCAAATTTGGAACTGCTTGGGTAACTGAAGAAACTATTGAAGTTCTTTGTGTTTTATTCAATTCATTAAAGTTATCAGTCACTGATTCACCATTAAACCTCGGCCATACAAAAACATTGCCAACGTGAAAGTCATTGTAATCCCGCTGAAGTTTTCTTTGTTTGGTTTGCTGCAGTCGGGGTTCATATAAAAGTACATTAGAGCACATATTGTCTAATAAATTCATTAAGTGCTCACCTGAATACCGGGTTCGCAAATCAGAGAACATACATTCAGTTTGTAAAGATAATTCATCTTCAAAAGGTTTAAGGAAATCAAGCATAAGGGTAATATAGTTGAAACTAAACTCCAAATTTAACTACTGCCACTGCCGAAGTAAATCTGGGTATGCGTCACCACAAGTCGGCATGCATAGAACTCGTATGCCTCTTGGATTAATGTGAAAAGTTCTAGCAATATGCTGATCTCTTATAAAAACTGATTTTATATTTACATTTTTGATGGGTGTGGATGAGAATGTAATCAATAACAGATAATGGTTACTGTAAAAAAATGTTAATCTGCTGGTGTAAAAATGAAGCTTGAAGAGGATAAGACATTACAGCTTGTCTTGCCCTCATATATGCAAAATTATTATCTCTAGAGATATAAGAATTGTCATTTTATGTGCTGCACATTTGAACACAGCTAGTTCCTGTGGTGACAATAATGCATTCAGTAGTTCTTGAACAAAAATAGCATTTTTATCAACAATCCCTGATGAAGTCAAATACCCCTGTTCTCAACAAAGTGTCCCAAAATCACCAAGTACCCCATAAGCATAGTGTGCATTTGTAAAAATATTAACTGACATGTCTGGCTTCAGTAATAGCCAAAAGTTCAGCTATTTAAGCAGACAGATTTCCATTTATCTGTCTGGTTAACAAAATTATATCCAGAGTACAAACAGAAAAGGCTGCTTCAAGTACTCCCATTTTCTCTTTGAACACAAGAGCCATCAGAAAAAAAGAAGCAATTCTGGATTCTGTAATGGAACATCCTTTAAATCCAACCTAGGAGGAAGCGGAGTTAACAACATAATTACGGGGCTCCCCTTCATTTGCTGTAGGGATTAAAGAAATAGGGTTAAGTGGTGGATATTGAACAATCTATGGATTAAAGAAGCAGGGTTAAGTGGTGGATACTGAATAATCTGTAAAGAAGGATTATTATGTAAAGGCAATTCATATTTACTAATCATGCTGCAGATAAGTATTGTGTCAGTCTTTAGTAACAACGCCTCTACAGAATGCAGAACTGCCACATAGGTCTTGTGCCCGAGAGTCAGAGCAGCCACCATTTCTACTAAGCCTGCCATTGCAGCCACTGCCCTAAGGCAGTGAGGGAGGGCTGGTGCTACAGGATTATGATTTTTGCTGAAATAAGCAATAGGTCTAAAACAATAATTTCTGTGTTGTGCTAATAAACCTAATGCTACTTTATTTATTTCACAACTAAACAAATATATTTTAGGATAATGTACTTCACCAACGGCAACCAGGATGACAGAACAGCAGATTTATTAACATAAGCATGACTTTACCGGAAAATATTAGCGCTTTCGTCTTACAATTAAGACGACTTCAGATATATACAACAGAACAATTAGCTTAAAAAGACCAGTAAAGTTACATGATACAGAAAACACAATGAACTAATAAGGGCAACAGAAGAATAGGCCTTTAATCCAAATCCAGGAGGATTTGAAAGTAGGGTTTTAGTTAAAAATGGCAGTCTTGCCAGGGCAAAGGTTCAGGGGTATCTTTCTTTAGTAAGTCTAGTAAGGGTTTCACTACTACTGCAAAATTAGAAAGCCATTGTTGAAAAAATTACCTGCCAGTCCTAGAAAACTGTTTTAATGCAGCAGGGTGTCATGCAGCTTATAACATAACAATTCATGAAGGCAACCTTCTGAAATAAGATGTCCCAAGTACTGAACCTGTGATTTCCATAACTGTAATTTATCCTTATTAACTCTGAATCTCAGTTCTGCTAGCTTGGTTAGAAGGAAACAATATCTTGTTTGGAGCCATTAGGGAACTGGGAAGCTAAAACTAAATCATCTACATATTGAATTGGAGTAGATACACATGGAAAAGTTAATCTTATCTAGCTGTTTTGTTAATTTCCCTAGAAAAAAAGAGTAGGTGATTCAACATATCCTTGTGGCAATCTAGTCCAAGTGTACTGTTACCCTCTATATATAAACAAATACAGATAATGACTGTCTGGATGTATAGGGATAGAAAATAAGGCAAAATAAATGTGTATCACTGAGAAGGTTGTGGTGTCTCGTGGGATAGAACTCAATACTGTAGCAGGATTAGGAACTACAGGACAACTTGGTATTACTAACATTACATTAATTGCTCACAAATCTTGTTCAATAAGTATTTTTTCATAGTTTCTTAACTGGTAAAATAGAAGTATTACAGGGACTTCAGGTTGGGACTATTACGCCTTGTTGTACCAAGGCATAAATGGCAGGTTTGATCCCTTTCTCTGCTTCAGCCGCCAAAGAATATTGGACTACTATAAGTAGATTCTCACACAGTTTCAAAGTTATTTCCACAGACCTTGCATTATTTATGAGCCATATCTCATTTTCATATGTAATCCAGAACTACAAAGGGACTACTAAACCTTCCAAATCAGCAATGTCTGAGATCTGTTCTGATGTCAAAACAGCAAAAAAGGCATCCTTATGTGTTCAGATATTATTTGATACAATCCTAAAAGTTCATTTGTGATATCAAGAAAAATACCGCCTAGTATGCAATAAAATGGTACATCTTAATTTACATAATAAATCTGTACCTAAAAAATTAAAGGGGCAGCATTTCCTACAATAAAAGCATGTTCTGTTAGCAAACTGATTTCAATAGGGACAAGTTTTGTTTCTGGATATAAAGGAACTCAGGACACTCCCACGCCATTGGCTGTTTTGGTGGAAAGTGGGAGATTTTCAGCATCTGCTTAAGTAATTATAGATATGGGCGCTCCTATGCCAATGTGAAAAGGGAGAGATGAATTTTGCACTGTAACATTGACAAAATGACCTTCTTGTTTAACTAATAGCTGTGGTTCCTGTTCCTGGCTGTCCTGATGAGTTTGCTGCCAACAATGGAAGATGTCTTTCCATTTGCTGTGTGTTTTGACATTTGGCAAATTTGTTTGTTGGAGAGACAATGGACATTCATTTCACCAATGTCTAGCCTGACCACAACTGAAACAATTTGTTAAACATGACTTCCCTTGTGGTGCTATATAGTACATATAGTTAAAATAGGGGACTCCACCTGTAACAGCAGACCTCTAACCAGTGGTATTCCACAGGGATCAGTCCTGGGACCTCTACTGTTTGGAATCTATTTCTCTGAAGTGCAACTAAAGGTCTGTTGCTGACAAAGTTTGCTGATAATTGCAAACTGGGAGCAGTCATAGAATTTCCAAACGATGTCAACATACTACAAGGTGGTCTTACACAAGCAAATGATTGGTGCCAAAGCCATGGTCTTAAACTCAGTGCAAAAAAATGTATTATCATCCCTTTTAATAAGAATGATGTTCCGGCTAACTACCACATCAATAACAACACCCTAAGTATGCACTCAGTGGTGAGAGACATGGGCACACAAGTTGATAGCAACCTTACCTTCGATCATTGTGTCTCCACAGTGGTAAGAAGGGCATTCTATATTGCTCATCTCATAAGTGAGGGCATTGTTTCCAGAGAAAGTTATAACCTCTCTGTACTCTGCCCTCATCAGGCCAATAATTGAGTATATTGCCCCTTTTGGTATCTACCTTTCCAAGCACCTGCAGAAATTGGACAGACCACAAATGTTCCTCACAAGGAAAATTCAAGATCTTCAGCATCTTTCATAAAAGGATCTTCTGAAATAACTGCAACTTTATTTTGTTTCATATAGACTACTCAGAGGTGATCTCTGCCTTGCATATAAGACAATCTATGACCCTATTTTATTGGAAATGCTGCATATCCGTAAGTCAAATGGTACATGGGTTACTTGCTCCAATGGTCTTAATCTGGTATGTGACATTAATAGAACCTCCTGGAGGGAAGAATTTGTCTCCCAGAGGTTGCCACACCTTTGGAACAGACTCCTGCTTCATGTCAAGCAGAGCACCTCATTGATCCTCTTCAAATGCAATCTGGACAATTGAATGGGTAACCGTTAATTCACCCCAGGGGTCCCACTTATGTCCCTCTTGGACAAGGGGTGATAGGTGCTGATTGTGAAAATAAGGGTAAAACTTGGCTAGGCTTGTAACGGCCTTACAGTCAGTAGCCTAGTAACCTATGATCCTATGATGGTGGTGGCAAAGGAGAGTGATCATTTTATTGATATTGTCCTGGAGCTTGTGATTGGAAGAATCTAAATCTACCTTTTCCTCCGTGATTCTCTCTTCCCCTTCTCTGTTGTAAATCTGTACCAAACTGTTGGAGCTGAATGTACACTAGGATTTTCTTTTGTTCTTTTCTTCTAAGAGTATGTCGGCTGCTACACATTGTACTTAATTAATTTCATGAATAACTAAATTTGGCCAGTTTAAATGAACCTTTTTGATTTGTTCTTGAATTGGTAGTAATAAGCTTTCTACAAAAGCAGCTGACAGTCTGCTGGCTGCCACTCCTTCTGTAGGTTCTGGATGTCCAAAGAAGGCTTCAGACAATTATCATTCTTTGTAATTATGCAGCAATAGGTCCATTTTTTTTGTACAATGGCTTTAATTCTTGCCCAATTAGGCGTTGGGAGGTGTGCTACAGTAATAGCTTTTAATAAGTTATTCCTAGCAACAGGAAATCCATCATCTATGTGTTTTGGAATAGTATCACCTATATTTGATTTTTCTCATATTTTCCTAAAAATATCAGGGAGTGTTGAAGTTTTCAAAAACTGCTCTCTAGTTTTCAATAGCTGGATTTTGTAGTTGTTTAAGTCCCTCCAATATTTTGGCATATTAAGCAAAGTGTATTAGAATATGTGTGAAGAATGTACAATAGTTTAAAAATTCACTGCAATCTACAAGCATGCTATCCTTACGGATAGCTTCACTATCCCAAGCAGCTGCAGGATTAGGTACCTCTCTCAAGGGGTGCATTTGTGTATTTGGTGTAGCCGTATCTTTCTCTGCATTTTGTTTAAATGATAGGGTCCACTGATTATTACTCTTCTTAAATAACTACTGGGAGGTGTATAATCAATTGTTTAACTTTCCCTAAGAGATTATTTTTTGGTGGAGTGCTTTTATTAGTGAATAATTTTAGTTTTCCTAAATTCTTTGTGCTAGCTCTGTGTTTGTGTTTGTGATATAATTGTTTTCCTTTATTAGCTATTTGCATTAACATTTGATCTAATAGTACTGTGGATTATGGTGTTTGGTGTTTGCATCTGCTGTCTGAGTCTAGTATTATAGACCGGCCCATGGGATCAATAGAAGTACTGAAAGGAACCTGTGCTCTATCATGGGAAGTAGCAGATGTTTCGGTGAGATGTGCCTCTACTTGCCTCTCAGAGAGGGAGAGCAGGTTGATCATAAGGTTGAGGAGGGGCAGAAGGTATCATGGGTCAACTGTTGTGTGAGGATTCTGGCTGTGAAACTGCTAACGTCTCCACTTGTCTTAAAGGATACATACCGCAAGAAAGTGATTTTTTAATCTGTGCATTTTTGTGATGTTTACTGTTTATTAGTTGCATGTAGCTATGACTTAAATCTACCTGAATTATATTTTAGAGTTCTGACTACAGATTTCTTTTCCTTATTTTTGTCTTCTTCTTGCTGACCAACAAGTGGCTGGTACCAGTTTACCTTTTTGTTTCAATTTATTTTTAAGATTCTCTAGAATTTTCTCAGCAAAAGTCCCTTTTTCTAGAAATTCTAAAGTGCTATCATTTTTATGAGCTTGTATAATTTCACCAAGTAATTACAGATGCCTCTACCATACTTATTAAAAATATGCCTGGCTGGAGTCCCATACTCCAGTTCTTTTAAAATACCTCCATTGGTGTCCATTATAAACCCACACTCATACCAGAGTTATATATGCAGCTATAATTAGAAATCCAGTCTCATACTAGCAAGGAATCTTCTCTGTTCTTTTTTTTTTCATTTCATTTTGATTAGAACCCCAACTCATACATGAAAAGGATACACCATCCTCCCACAAGAATACTCTGTCCTTATTGTTTCTTGCTTCTAACCTTGATGTATACAATAAAAGAATAATCACCAAAAACATTTTCACCCAAGGAGTAAATGCCCCGTACACCAAACACAATCCAGTAGCCAGTAAAATAATAGTAACAAGGTGTCGGGACGAACAAAGGCTGCAGATATGTAAACGCATCCAAAATAAACCAGTATCTTCCACAAAATCTTAGTTTATTCAGAAACCATGAACAGTGGTTAGATTGTCCACTTAAATTGACATTCACATTTCTCAGTCCCTGTATTCACAGTGCTGTCACGTGCAATATTCACACCTCCATCTACACCCGATTCTCTCACATTCATCCTTATGTCACTGGGGTCCTTTACATTGGAAGGCCCCTTACTACTATTTACAGTTCCAGTACAGATGTTTTTTTGAGAGTTGTGTGGTTCACCCACACCTGCAGTATCAGAATCTAAAACTCTAGACACAGTTTGTCTATTAACATCATCACTATTGTTACTGTTTTGGAAGTCCATTCTGGGCCATGTAAAGACATGGCCCAGTTGAAAATCTTCAATGTCCCTCCTCAGTTTGTTCTGTTTCTGAACAAGCAGTCGCTTCTCAAATAACAGCACATTGTCCAATAACACTTCAACAGCTCCATCCACTATCACTTTTGGAAACCGTTCATACAATAGCCTCTGTTGATTAATAATGTCTTTACATAGAATGACCTCCTCTGGCATAAAAAACTCATTTAGTAAACTCATGTATTTGAGGCGTACCTCTATGTTCAATTGCTGCCATTTAAACAGTAAATCTGGAAACAATGTCCCGGTTGTCGGCATCTTCAATACTCTGAGACCCCTCGGTATTATCCTCCGATGCATGCAGACTTCAAAATGCTGCCTTTGGGTTTGTAACCACTTCAATTTCAAGAAATCTGCTTCCAACTTATCCACTGCCGACTGCAGCTTCACTCGATCAAAAGGCTCCACAGACGCATCCCTGACGTCATCATTGGCTGCCTCATAGAACATCAGGGGATTGACAGTCCCAGCTATGAAGCTCAAAAAAAAAACGATCTGGACCAGAAACATCGTCTTTCTCATTATTAGGTACATATGGTAACTCAACTGCATCATCATCCCTTCCAGCCATGTCTCCGTGGGTACATCAGCAGCAACAAAGAATAATCACCAAAAACGTTGTCACCCAGGGAGTATATGCCCCATACACCAAACACAATCCAGTAGCCAGTAAAATAATCGTAACAAGGTGTCGGGATGAACAAAAGCTGCAGATATGTAAACGCATCCAAAATAAACCGGTATCTTCCACAAAATCTTAGTTTATTCAGAAAACATGAACAACACTGTTCATGCTTTTCTTCTTTTGTGGAAGATACCGGTTTATTTTGGATGTGTTTACATATCTGCAGCCTTTGTTCATCCCGACACCTTGTTAATACAATAAAAGAAACTTGCATTATTAATTTAACTGATTAATCTTACTTAAAATTTCCCACAGTCATCCAGTTTACCCACTTACATACAATTCTATCTAGTGTAGAGATTATTAGTAAATTTTACCAGTAGAGACTACAAAATCTGCTGAAGGTGAGAGAAATAAAATTATACACTAACACAACAGAAACTGGCCTGACAGAAATCTTTTCTGATAGGACTCAAAGCTTGCAAAAACTAAAAGCACTGTTGGTGACTCCCTGCTGAATGAGGAAAGTAAACCCATTTTTTTATCTGTGAGTTGCTTAAACTGATGGAGCTGCTTTCTGTTTGTTCCACTTTGTTTTCTGTTTTAAGAAATCTGCTTGGCTTGGTGTTTTTTCTATGTGGCAGATAGACACTTAAATTACCAAGGCTGAAAATTTCACGTTTTTATCATTGGTTAATTTGTTTCTTGAGTGATACTTAAATGCAGAGGGAATTTCTGGGTCTTTATCTTTTCCAATAAGACTCAAAGCGTGTAAAAACTACAAGCACTGTTGGTGACTCCCTGCTAGTTATTTTCCCACCGACCCTCACATTCACTGATCTGCTTTTTTAAACTTGGTTATTTTTAAGCTGCCCATCCTTACGGTAAATTGAGCTCTGTACACTCCCCCCTTTCTAGACTGCTTTTTATATTTATCTTTCCTTGTGCTTATTTTGAATAAAATGCATTTTGCCACTCATCATCTGTTCTACTGATTTACTTGCTTTGAATTCATTATCTAGCTAGCTGTTAGAGAAAGCAGTGTATTGTTACACTCTAGCAAGCACTTTTCTGTGCTTTTACATCAAGAGGTCAATGGCATTTCCATCTAGTGGCACTGGGTGGTAGCCTGGTGTGTAGAGGTTGGGGAAACACACTAAAGACTTCTGCATGTAGTTGTTTTATTGGCTGGAAGGTGGTGGTGCTGCGGTAGTGTTGTTGCCTCACAGTTAGACGTTGCCCGTTCGATTCTCAGTTAGAGCATCTTCTGTGTGGTGACATGCTTGAATGGGCATTCCTTCGTTGAAGGTTGTGCGTTAGGCCCGGCAAGCCAGCATGTAAAAACCTACTGCCAATCCTTAGCGGACCGGAGTTCCGCTGTGTCAACCCCTAACCGGGAAAAGCCGAAAGACACAAACAAACCTTGTTTTTAGTACCTTTATAAATTCAATACAATTAAATGGCTCGGCTCATTTCTACGAAGTGAAGTACTTTTATTAAATAATCACACTTTTATAAGATGTTTAAAGTACACTGCTGTACTTGTATCTTTAAGTTTGTTTGTGGTAGTATTTTACTCTGAATGATCTTTTACTGTGCTTTTAAATTAGGAGGACTGGAATTATTCATCTAGTGGCAGTAGGTGTTTACCTGGTCTGTCTGAGTTGGGAAGCACACCAAAGGACTCTAAGTGCAGTCATTTTATTGGCCAGAGGCTCAGTCAGTTTTCTGTATTTCCAATGCTGGTATATATTTGGCACATTTTCACAGAGTTGTTCTCTGTGCCAGTGCCCTGTACAGATGCAAACATCTGGAAACATTGCTTATTTTCAGTACACTGTGAAAGTTTACTGTGCTAGTTACCTTATTATAGCACTCAGCACTATTGCTGCTCAGAGAACATCTGACTTGGCTCTGGGCAGCATTCCTGGTTAGGTTAGCTGCAGATTACACCATGTAACAACCATTCCCTCATCAGGTTATAAACACCCTCCACTCCTATTCCTTTCAAGTACACATTAGGACCTGCAAACATGGATGGGCACTTTTCTGCTGTCTCTGCATCCAGTTTAATGGACATGGGTATCCTGAGGCAATTTAACAATTGCCTTATGTACACTAACAACCACTTAGTTCTCAAACAGACAAATACAGTAGGTGGAAGATGTAGTTACACATTGACACAGGAGGCTAGACTCGCACATACAGACACAAAAACAGCAAACAGATTGTAAGCAACTCGCATGTAACATTCACCATACCTGCAAAGGACCACACACACAGATCCACATATGCGGAGGTGCTCACATGTAACTTACCCAAACCTCAATGGCCTCTCAGGTACACTCCTAAAAAACTCTGCATGTACACAAACAAGAAAATTCCCATCGCAACACATAAAGCCACGTCTCATTTTGCCTCAACTACCAAACCCATAAGGCTAAACGCTCCATGACCCAAAATTCCAGTCATAGAAGACTGTGAGACATATTGATGTTACTGTCAGGGGCCAGGATTTGCCAAGTACTCAGATCACTTACCCCTATGCACCAGTATGACTCAGTCGTAGTCCATGTGGGCGTGAATGACCTGAGATGTACCTCCTTTTACTATATGAAGAGAGACATGTTTGAATTCTCAAAATATGTCTCACAGGCAAGTATGAGCTTAGTACTGAGCAGCATTCTACCATCTCCAAGGATGATGCTACAATACCAGGAAAAAATATCAACTAACATTTGGCTTAGCTACTAGTGTCATTCCAAAGCTATCCAATACTTATCAGCCTGGGAGGGCATGGTTGATAGGATACACTGCTTTGCCAGGGATGGTCTTCACCTGTCACCTCTAAGCTTTCAGAAACTGGCAAAACATTATCCACCTCTATAGTGCCTTTTTTAGGCATTGCCAAGCAGACAAACCTTTCAACATAAAAGCTACTCAGGACAAGCTAAAGGTGTTAATGCTAAATGCAGAGAGCCTCAACAAGAAACTACACTCCCTGGAAGCTCTCCTCACCCTAGAGAGTGCTGGCATCTGTGCAGTTAATGAAACATGGTTCAAAGCCATGGAAAGCACTCCAGCAATGCATGGCTATAATGCCTTTCATGCATTCTGACCACCCACTGAACATGAAAGAGCAAAAGGTGTATCTATAGGTGTAAGGGATAACCACACCTCAATGCTGGTCAAACAATATGACATGCTTCAGCTACTTCTTGTCCAACTAACCATGGGAAAAATCAATTACCATAGTCTTGCCAGCTACAGGTCCCCCACTATGAACCAGGAAAGCCATACATCATACCTGAAGTTACTAAAAAAAACCTCACCATCCAGCCTGATACTGTACTCATGGGTGATTTTTAAGTACCCCTCCATTAACTGGGAGGCATATACGACCACTTCCCTGCAGGCCCAAAGATTTCTTAACTTGCACCCCCCACTCAGGATAATGTCCTCACTGGTAAGATCAGATCACAAAGCAGTCTTCCTTGAAATAAAGGTAAAAGTGCCCCTCCCCACCTAACCCCAAAAGCTTTAGAAACCTCTCTAAGGTAAATTACCCCTATTAAGGGACAGAATAGCTAATTTCCAAGCTCCCCCAAATCCAAAAAACACAGAAATCTATGCAGAGGCATACACAAAAGCCCTATATGACCATATAACCAACTGCATAGAAATAGCAGTACCAGATCAAAATAAACCCAGGTAAAACTGCAAAAACAAGCCATGCTGGTGGATCCCTGGTATTAATAGGTTGTACAACAAAAGAAATAAAATCCTGTTAAGTCAGGGAAAATGTGCACAACAGAGCAATGTCCCTCATTAGTCTAAATAAGTGAATCAGGGAGCTAGTCACCCCGGAAGTTCTCCCCCAAGAAATACCCTCCACCATTCCAACACTAATTATCATCAAAGAACAGGTTGCCACTGAGATTTCTAAAGCTAGAAAATATGGCTTCAGTTGGATCTGCCTGTATACCGGGTTGCCTCTTAAACAGCTTAAATCATGACTTGTCAGGCCCATTAGGCTCTATATTTAACCACAGCCTCTGGACTGGCTTTGTCCTGATAGAGTAGAGGACAGCAAAAATCATCCCTCTGCATAAAGGGGGACCATCTACTGACCCAAGAAACTACATATCCAATAGATTGACTAGTCTTTATATGTAAGGCTATGGAAAGAATAATCATGGACCTGATAAATAATGACATTGGAGACCTCTAAACACTGGACCCAACCCAGTTTGGCTTTGTCAAGTGAGTCATGCCTAATGAATCTGGTGGATTTCTTCGAGAAAGTCACTAATTCTATGCATGAGGGTAAAAGAGTACATACGGCCTACCTTGACCTGGCCAAGGCATTTGACAAAATTCCCTGCTCAGGCATCACCAGATGGATAGACAATTGGCTCATTAATAGGACACATGATTAAAGTGGGTGAATAGAGGTCCAACAAGAGGCCCAGTTACTAGTGGTGTGCCAAGAGGCTCAGTACTGAGGGCACTTCTCTTCTGAATAAACATCTCTGAAGTTAAGGCTAATGTGGAATGCTTGAGAGGCAGAAAAAGCACAAAAGCTGACTAGAAGGACCAGGAGTACATTGGAAATGAACCAGGGACTGGATTGGGAGATAGAGAGCAACAAGAAGAAAATCAGTAACTGGGAAATTAATAAATAAATGTGAGATTACAAAGCATCAATCACATTTGAGAAATATGACCAAGAAAGAAAATCTGGAAGTATTGGATTTTTTTTGATTGTGTTAAGTATGTAGGGGACTCCAAAGCATATGCCCTACTTTATGTCAATGTCTGGAAGAGCATTAAGGAGAGGGGAAGAGGAAGGAAAGAGGTAACTCTAAGTAAAACAATTGTTGTTAGTATTTTTATAAAACATGATGTATATGCATGTTAAATAGTAAAGTTTTGCAGTTATTTTTGTGTGTGTTAAGGATACTGAAGTTAACAGGTGCGCTTTCCCCTTCTTTCTTTTTGTTCGGTTTTAATAAATGTAGGCACTGCAAAGAAAAAAGAGAATAATCCTGGAAAAAAGAGCATGATATAAGTAAAAATTATATGTTTTTTCTTACTTTTGCATAGAAGAATGAGTAAACAAAGGCCCTTGGCTTGATCTAACAAGTTTTAAGTGAAAGCAAGTATATAAAGGAACATTGAACGTAATGAAAAGTTTTTCTTTAGCAAATAAATGTTCACAGTGCAACATGAGAAACCTATAGCCGAAAGAAACTGTGTACCTGTTTCTCATGTTTCTGTGGAGACAAGCTGATGAAAGCAATAAAAACAGAATACTTTTTTTCTTTCAATGGCTGAAAGATAATGTTTTCTGAAAACATTCAAGGTGTTTTCTACATCTGGGAGAGGAATAAAGATAAGACAAAAACAGACAGCACTTAGTGTAAGTAGAAGCACAGGCTGTACTGTGAGTCTTAGCATGGATAACCATTCAAGCCTGTGAGTTCAGCTGTCAATCTGGAACAATTTTCCCTATTAAAAGAGTTAAACTTAATTATTTGAAGATGCACCTAATGTTGTGTGTTTGCATTAAGTTAATAGGTTCTATTCTTTTGTACGGGTTTTCATGAAAACAGAAAGTCTTGTAAAATGTGAAATGGATATGAAAAGAAACTGTACAAAAGATCAACTTGCCCATCATTAGTATATGCATGTAACAGAAGCTGAAACTAGACATTAAAAAAAAAAGCTGTTACACATAACAGGTGGTAATACTAACTTCTTATCATAATGGCAATATTTTCCATAGTATCCCTGAATGTGAGTGGTCTGACAGGTATATACAAAAAAGAAACAGTAGTGAACTATATTAAACAATGCAGAGTGGAAATAGCTATGCAATATAGGAGGCAGATTTGGAAAAAACTGAACATGTGAATTTGATAAAGAATGGATTTCAGGATTGTTATTCAGTGGAATATCTGGGGCAAAGGAAAAAGGGAGTTTTTATATTAATTGCTAGAGGAGCTCCAATAGTGACAGAAGAGGGGGGAAATAATGGCAGATTTGTAATAGTATAGGGCTATTGGCAAGGGAAGTGGATTATGCTTGTATGTATTTATATTCCACCTAAAACTGCTACAATGGAGCGGAGAAATCAGCTTTCAGCAGGGCACATTACTTATTGCTGGGGGAATAAAATTTAATTTGCAACAGTGAGGATGTATCTGGGGACCCAGAATGGAACATATAACAAAATAAGGCAGATTTTTAAAGAAATGTATGAAATATTTGGTATGGAAGATGTGAATTCAGTAGCATGAGCTCAGAGAGAATTTTATATTATTCCTCAAAGTAAAAAAACTGGGCTAGGCTATACACAAATTATATTTCACAGGAACATGTGCACTTAATTGAAAGTCTTTATACGCAACCAATAATTATTTCAGATCATGCACCAATACTAAAAATGCAGAGTAATGAAAAAAATGAGATACTGGCACTTCCCCGCTTATCTGTTAATCAGAGAGGAGTTTAAGGAATAGATAGTGGAAATTATTTGGTAGTTATTAGGGAAGGTAGAAATTTCTTCAGAAAATATATCTAGGGAGAGGGATAAAATGAAAGTGGAGTTTAAAAATATGCTAGAAATAAAAAAAGAGATGTGGTTAAGAAGTAACAAGAATTATTTAAAGGGACTTATGAAGGTTAAAGTTTTGCAGAATAAGGGGAATTTTGCAGGACAAGAAGAGGTATAGTTGCAGAGTGCTAAAGAGAAAATAAGGGACTATCTCAATAATATGCAAGAGTTTAGAAAGATTGCTGTTAAGCAACTGTTTTATGATAACTGCAGATCACAAAAGTTTTTAGCGCAACTGCTTAGGCAGCAGAAAGTAGAAAGGCTTGTTGCCAAGCTTAGGGAGCCTATAACAAGGAAAATAACCATACATCCTGTAGAGTTATTAGAAATATTTCAGAAATTTTATGAAAATATGTATAAAGCAAAGACATGTGGAAATGAAGAAGTAGTATAAATGGAAATGTTTATGGAAGAATTAAATATGCCAAGGTTAGAGGTAAATGAGGCTCAAATACTAATGGAACAGGAAGAAGTGAGACAAAATTGGTGATGTATAACCAATCTACAGGAAAATCTCTAGGAAAAAATGGAAGCTAGGAGTGAAGAAAGTGATGAAGACCTGGAAGGTTTTTTTACAGTTTTTCTTGCCTCCATAAAAGGAAGAACTGAACCCCCCCCTCCCAAGGAGAAGTTCCAGGCCTGGAGCACCAGGCACCCAAAAGTTCCCAATATGCAAGGCAAGTTACCCTAAACATCTAATGAGAATGAGAGATTGGGGCAAAGGAAAGGGGTACCCACTCCAACCTGATAGAGAGGGGATGGAGGGAGGGAAGATGTATTGCAACAGAGAAGACACTTGAACATCTACATTTATGGAACATCTAAATTATTCCCAGCTCCACCAAGTTTCCTCTTCACTTTTTCCCTTGAAAAAAGTCTAACTCTCAACCTAAGCACTTAAAAAGCATCCTACAGTCCAGCACTTGCTCAGACCTAATAGCAAGCACTAATATACCCCGACACTTGATTGCCCAGCAGGGCAAGGCTCATTATTCACCCCTCACCAACCAAGCGACTAAGCAGCTCACCCTACCATTCAGGCATGACCAAAGGGCAATTTCAGGTATACTCTCCAGTCCAGCTGGTGAACCTTGGTATCCTGAGGCAATGTTCCAACTGCCTCATGTACCCAGACAACCTTTTCCTCCTACCAGAAAACATTAACATATGTGAGAGATGCAATTATATAGCTAAATTGGAGGCTACGCTCTCTCCACCCAAGATTGGAACAGGCAGTCATGAGGAGAAGGTTAACACTTGCACCACACCTCCAGTCTCACATAGACATACTAAACCAGCACTGGCAAAAAAATATACATAAATGCACAAAATCATACTCGGAGGCTCTAAAGAAAAACCTGCAAAAGCATCAGAGATGTCCAAAGCAGAAACCCAAAAAACCTGCACCTCCCGTCACAAACCAGACAACACATAAAACACAAAATCAGTGTGCCGCACAATCACAGCCCTTAAGGTGAAATAACATACCTAACACACTAGTAATAGGCGACCCTATAGTCAAGCACACTGACGTCCCACTCACTAGGCTGGACAAGGAGAAGGTCACTGTTAGCTGCCTGTCGGGAGCCAGAATCTGCCACATAACACACGCACTCAGGTCACTCCAGAACAAGTACAAATATGACTCTGTCATTGTTCATGTTGGTGTAAATGACCTGAGATGTACCTCCCTGGACTACATGAAAAGAGACATGGAAGAGCTCTCTGATCATGTAGCGCAGGCGGGTATGACCCTGACCCTGAGTAGTATCCTGCCCTCACCAAGAATGATACCGCAGTATAAAGAAAAAATTATCAATTTCAACAATTGGCTAAGCTTCTGGTGTCATTCAAAGGGGATCTAGTGTCTGTCAGCCTGGGATGACATGCTCGACAAGCCTCATTGCTTTGCAAGAGACTGCTTGCACCTGTCACCCCTAGGCCTTCAAATACAAGGCTCTTGCTGCCCCCATAGTGCCTTTTTTAGGCAAGGCTCAAAAGTCAAACCCAGCTCCGTAAACAGCACAAATAAAAAAATGAGGGTTATGCTACTCAACGCCAGTCGTTTAAATCTCAAAAGACGCACACACGAAGCACTCCTCAGTATGGAGAATGTCGACATCTGTGCGGTAACTGAAACCTGGTTCAAGGCTCCACAGAGCACCCCAGCACTACTGGGCTACAACTTATACCACACTTTTTGGCCACAGAACATGGACCGAAACAGAAAAGGAGGGGGGTGTATCCATATTCATCAAGGATACCTACACCCCCACGTGTCGCAGCAGGATACCTCTGAGATCATCCATGTGCAACCAACATCGGGCAAATCTACAATGCAAATTGTGGCCTGCTACAGATCACCTTCCATGATCCAGGACCACCACTCCGCCTTTCTGGAGACACTTGGAAAACATGAAGGTCCTACCGAACACCCTGATATTGGGCAATTTCAATTACCCTACCATTAACTGGGAAAACTACTCAAGTACAAACTCCCAGGTCCATCGCTTCCTGGAATTTATCAACTCAGATACCCTGGATCAGCTGGTAAACTCCCCTACCAGTGGTGAAAACATAATGGACCTGGTCATCACCAACATGGGCGACAGGTGTTCCGCACTGGAGGTCAACCCATCAGTGTTAGATCAGATCATAAACTAATCCCTCTGGATGTCCACACCACACCACCACCCCCAACCAAGGAAACCACAGCGAAAAACTTTTCTATAGCAAACTTCACCTTACTTAAGACAGAGGTGGTAAGTTTCACAGCCCCCACGCTAAAGGATAACAGTGGCCAAGATGCAGGAACAAATGCACTCTATAAGCACCTACAAGGATGCATGGATCATGCCATCCCTAGCAAAACCAAGACTCACTCTCCTAAGAGAGGGAAACCAGTCTGGTGGACCCTGCCATAAACAGGCTATACAATATAAGGAGGAAACTAGTTCAGGAAAAAAGCAAATCCCAAGAAGGAAAGACATCCCTGATCAGTATCAGTAAGAAACTAAGGTCCCTCATAAAATCATCCAAGGCTAACTTCGAAAGAAAAACAGCCAAGGATTCGAAAGATAACCAAAAAGCCTTCTTTAGCTATGTCAAAAATCTAAGTGGCAACTTGCAGATATGCTCTGAGCTAGTGCAAAATAGCACAAAATATACTGAACCTACTGATATTGCCAACATCCTGGCAGGTAGATTCAGTACAAAAGTCACCCGCCTCTCACTCCCAAAAGGGCCCAAAACAATACCAGAAAAATGTAGTGTCCCAGAAATCACAGACGCACAGGTGTAAACAGCCCTTTCAAAAGCACAGCGTCAATGGGGCCAGATGGTGTCCCAGGCTGCGTCTTGCATGAACTACAGAACGAAATAACCCCCCACCTAAACACACTGTTCAGCCTCAGCCTCTCCACAGGCTACGTGCCCATAGAATGGCACACTGCAATGGTTATTCTGCTCCACAAAGGAGGGGTCACAACTGGCCCTGGTAACTATCACCCCATAAGCCTGACTAGCCTGTTCTGTAAGGCTATGGAATGCATCATCATGGAACTCATTAACAAAGACATTCGGAACCTCTAAACACTTGACCTGACCCAGTTCGGCTTTGTTAAGGGCAGATCATGCCTACTAAACCTGGTTGACTTCTTCGAGACAGTCACCAAGGCCAAAGATGAGGGGAAGGTGGTTCACACAGCCTACCTTGACCTTGCCAAGGCTTTTGACACCATTCCCCACTCTGGAATTATAGAAAAACTCACCAGCCTGAACATAAACCCCTGCATCATGAGATGGGTTGCCAACTGGCTTACAGACAGAACTCACATGGTAAGAATAGCGGGCTCCAGGTCCGACTCTAAACCAGTCACAAGTGGTGTCCCATAAGGCTCAGTCCTGGGACCTCTACTGTTCAGCATATACTTCTCAGAAGTACAGGCAAACACAGGAGGACTATGGCTAACCAAGTATGCCGATGACTGCAAACTGGGAGCCATAATTAACTCTCCAGCTGACACGGACATTCTCCAAAAGGGCCTTACTGAGATGGACACCTGGTGTCAAAGTCATGGTCTCAAGCTAAATGCCAAAAAATGCATAGTCATCCCGTTTGAGAAAAACAAAACACCCATGAATTACCACATAGGTGACAGTCCCCTTAATACAGAAGAGGTAATAAGAGATCTGGGGACCCAGGTAGATAGTAATCTCTCCTTTGACAATCATATTGCCAAAGTAGTTAGGAAATCCTTCTATGTAGCCCATCTAGTTACTAAAGGGTTCACATTTAGAAATAAAGAGGTTATAGTGCCCCTCTACTTGTCACTCATCAGACCCATCATAGAGTACAATGCCCCATTTGGGATGTAACTCACAAGACACTTCCAACAGCTGGAAAGACCACAAAAGTACCCCACCAGAAGGATTACTGGCCTCAAACATATGTCCTATGCAGCCCGACTGGAAAAACTCCGGCTGTACTCAGTGGCATATCGCTTACTCAGAGGTGATCTCTGCCTGACTTACAAAGCCATATCCAACTCAGAATTGATGGACATGCTCCACCTAAAAAAATCCAAGTCACTGTGAGCCACTCGCTCTAGTGAGCTAAACCTTGCAACAACAATAAATAGAACATGCTGGAGTGATAGATTCCTGTCACAGAGACTCCCCATGCTTTGGAACAAAATTCCTAACTACATTAGGCAGAGCCCTCACTAACACTCTTTAAGAGAAACCTTGACGAGTGGATGGGTAACAGAAAATACACCCCTGGGATCACTTCATTGGCTCTTCTTGACAGAGGCTCAGTTAATTAATCAATGGGGTGGCGAAAGCTGACACTCTGGCTAGGCTTATAAATGCCCTCGGGCAGATAGCCTAGTACCTACCTATGAACCTATGGTAAAGTAAACGCAACTGTGCTATACTCATCACATCCCGCTGTTGCGATAGTAACCATATGGGAGGATTCCCAAAGATGAGCGCAGGGGGGCTAAAAGTAAAATAAGTTTTTTAAGAAGAAACTAGAATGCCCTGCTTGACTGTAGAAGCAAATCCAGCCCTGGATATGTAGAAAATAGGAAGATTATAGTGTTTTGTAAATGTGTGGACAGATGAGCAAGTGGCAGTCTCTAAAATTTCCCTTGTGGGAACGCATCTATGAAAGGCACTGGTAACGGCAATAGCTCTGGTAGAATGAGATTTGATATGCAGCAGAATTTGCTTCACATTGTGTTTGTAAGTGTCCAGATTTTCACAGAATTCCCAGATTTTTGCTTTATATTTTTGGTCTGTTCCTCATAAAATTTGTGTTTTTCTGGATTTTTGTGGTAAATCAGTTAGGACTGAATTCACTATATAATGACAGCCTTATGAGGTTTCAGACTTTATATCCTTCAAGAAAATGCATGGTAATATAAGACCTGTTTTTAGCAACTTTATAAGTTTATAAGAGAAATATTTAAAATGTGTCCCTATTTTTAGGGCATTGTCTCCCCATTATTTTTGGCTTTGTCTAGATTTTTTGTGCTAACAGGTTGACAGCTATGTTTGTAACAAATGATAATACTGTTATAAATCCACTTAGAAATTGTTTGCTAATAGGATTTCTCAGCTTGTTGCTAGAGAAGGCTACAAAAAGTTGGTTGGACTTCCAAGTAGTATAGGAATTGCCTGTGAACATCAAGAGAATGAAATATACACTACCCCTATTTTGGAGATGAGGAAAAAATGTAAAGGGGTAAATGGACCAATTAAGCATAAACTTAAAAACCACCATTGGCAAGAAAAAGGGATCAGTCTTTGAGAAACTCCATCCTGGTGAAAAATGAGAAAAGGGTCAGTGCACATGAGTGTCTGTAGTTCTGAGACCTGTCTTGCTGAGATTATAGCCACAGGCTGTTTTCCATGTAAGAAATCACATCAGCTGTAGCAGCAGGCTGGAATGGGGGTACAGAAGTTTTTCCAGCACAGAATTGAGATCCCAAGAAGAACAGTGGATGCACCTGTCAGGCCTCAGATTGATAAACCCCCTTAAGAAATTGCTTCATGAGGGTTTGAGAGAAAAGAGGGGCTGCATAGTGTAGGTAAGCAGATATGGCTGAGGAGTGAATTTTAATAAATAAGTAAAACAAACCTGATATGAATAAATGGGAAAGGTAAGGAAGTGATTCATCTCTGCTGAGCTTTGGAAGATATTCTATTTGTGGCAACAAGTAGAAAACCTTTTCCACTTTGAAGTGCATATTTTTCTGCTTCTAGGTATTCTGGTTTCTTTTATGATGTCCAGTACATCCTTGTCCAAAAGGAGGCCTTGTGATGCAGGGTGTATGATGGAACCCCTGTTCTCTGTCAGAAGCTCCACCTGTTGAGGAAGCATCCTTGGTTTCTCCATACTCAGTCTGTGTAGGAGAGGGAACCAATGCTGCCTCGGTTAGAAGGGCGCAATCAGTATCGCTCTTGGCACTTCCTCTCTGATTTTCAGTAATACCCTGGTGATGAGAGGTATGGGAGGGAATTCATAATGAAACAGACCTGTCCATGGAAAAGAAAAGCCATCCATCCTCCAGGCCTTTGGATATTTGACCATTGTGCAAAATTTTTTTTGCTGTGAAGATGAAGTCCTTAGGTGGTGAAGCTGAGGCTAAGATGTCTTCTGAGTTAGAATCAGTAGACCAAAACTATTTGTGGCACACCCCAAATGCTCTCTTGTTCAGGGTCAAATGTGAGGGCTTACTTTTAACCTCCTGAGGTGATCTACAAGAGAGTTTTCCCCAGCGGGTATTGGGCTAGAAGGTGAAGGCTCAAGTCGTCCCTGTACCATGTACTATAAGGACATGTTTAGATGGCACAGAGGATGAGTACGTACCCCACTGCTTGTTTATGTACCACATCACTGTTGTGTTGTCTGCCTTTATTAGTAGAGTCCCTGGTTTCCAGGTTTCCTTGAACAGCTATCATTTCCTTTAGATTTGTATGGGTTTTTTTCTGAAAATTTTGCTCCGATTTTCCTTGATCTTGGAGGCCATTGGAGTGTGCTCTCCAAGCTAAGTCTGAAGCATCTGTAGTCAGAATCTGATCTGGATGAGGGATCCTGAAAGGTACCCAATGTTACAATTGCAAGCAGAGATCCACCACTGAAATTTCTTGTTTAGATAAGGGAGGAATGGAATTTTTTGAATGAGGGATTGATTGTCCTGAGTCCAAATATTTTTCAAGTACCCTTGGATTTTCCTCATGTGAAGCCTGGCTAAAGAAATCATTAAGCTATATCATGCCATGTATCTACGATGTCTGAGAACTCCCCATGCTGGAACTGAATTGAACATAAGAAGAGATGTGCAGTAGCTCATCAGGAAAGAGATGTTTTCCTGTTGGAGGAAAGTTCTTTGCAGGTCTGTGTCCAGCAACGACCCACAAACACTAGCTTTCTGGATGGCTACAGATTGCATTTTTTTAGGTTTAGGGTGTAACACAGAGATGAGAAAATGGCCATAGTTTCTTGTAGAGCAGAGAGAAGCTCCACCACAGAGTCTCCTTGGATAGGGCAGTCATCTAGGTAAGGGTAGAGCTGAAAGCGCTTGGTCCTGCAATGTGCTATTAATGGAGCCAGGTATTTAGTCAATACTCTGGGTGCAGTAGATTAGCCAAAGGGCAGAGCAAAATTTATAGTAATTTCTACTTGCTTTGAAGCGTAGATTCTTCCCATGAGATCTTGCAATGGGAATGTGAAGGTAAGCATCTTTTAGATCAAAGGTGAACCATATAGACTCTTGGAGCAAGCAGAGGCAGGAAAGTTTGCAAAGTATGCATTTTGAATTTTGGGACCAGAAGAAATCTGTTTAGTCTTGACAACTCTAGTATGGGCCTCCAAGTTCCCTCTTTTCTTGGAAAAGGGAAGAGTCTTGAGTAATACCCCTTCTCCTTTCCTGAGAAGTTACCTCTTCTGCGGAACTTTGCTGTAACAGTACACCTACTTGGGTCAGAGCTTCTTTTCTTTGGTTGGGTGGAACAATAGGTATGCCAGCAGGCTTTGGGAGGGTAGGGTGAGAGTCTGTAGCCTGATCCTGATGATGGTCAGTACCCATTTGCCTTGTGTAATCTCGACCCATTCAGTGAACATTAGAGATAACCTTCCTCCTAGCTTTTAGGACTAGGGTGGGACTTGAGGTGCAGGGGACAGGGAGAGGACTGGCTGAGTCATGGTTGCTCCCTGCTGGGCTCTGGGTTCATGGTCCACTTGGCCTGGAAGTAGATTCTGGTTGCCCTTGTTTGCATTGCCTTGGTGGTCTATCTCTTCTGAGTCTTTTCTTTCTTTGCCTTTGTTGTGAGGGAGAAAAGGACCAGGACTTAGTAGAATAAGTTCTACAAAACCTAGGCATCTAAACTTGTAGAAAGTCCTTGACAGTCTGCACATATTTAGCTTTCTTTTTCATTTTTTGAAAACAGCCTCCAGTTTGTGTCCACACAAAAAGTCTTTAGGGCATCTAGAATCTCAGATTTAACATGATCTAGATGGTATTATTAGGTTCATAGGTTCATAGGTTTATACTAGGCTATCTGCCCTAAGGCATTTATAAGCCTAGCCCAAATTTTTGTGGCTTACGCCACCCCTTATATGAAAAAAATACTGTGCCCATTAGTTTGTTGTGCCTCTGTCCATCAGTGACACAGAGATGATTCCCGGGGTAAACCTACGATCTCCCATCCACAGGTCTAGATTTCTCTTGAACAGAGTCAGTGAGGTGCTCTGCCTCACATGGACCGGGATTTTATTCCACAGCATAGGGAGTCTCTGAGTGATAAATCTATCCCTCCAGCACGTCCTATTTATATCCGTGCTAAGGTTTAAGTCGCTTGCTCTAGTGGTTTTGGTGGATTTGGATTTTTTGAGGTGGAGCATGTCCATTAATTCCGGGTTGGACATGGCCTTGTATGTCAGGCACATGTCACCTCTGAGCAGACGGTATGCGACTGGATAGAGCTGGAGTTTCTTCAATCTGGCAGCATATGACAGATTTTGGAGTCCCTTTATCCTTTTGGTGAGGAACTTTTGGGGTCTCTCCAATTGCTGCAGATGTCGGGTGAGATACATCCCGAATGGGGCATTGTACTCGATCATTGGTCTGATAAGTGAAGAGTACAGGGGAACAATAACCTCACTAGATCTGGATGTGAATCCCTTCATGATCAGGTGGGCAATGTAGAAGGTCTTTCTAACCACTTTAGCAATGTGAGTGTCAAAAGAAAGGCCACTGTCAACCTGGGTCCCCAGGTCCCTGATAACCTCTTCTGTGCTTAGTGGATTGCCACCTATATGGTAGCTTGGGGTTACCTTGTTTTTCCCGAAGGGTATGACTATACATTTTTTGGCGTTTAACTTCAGGCCATGGCTCTGGCACCAGCTATCTGTTTCCGTGAGTCCCTTCTGAAGGATATCCGTGTCTGATGCACTTTCCACTATGGCGCCCAGTTTGCAGTCGTCTGCAAACTTTGTCAGCCAAAGTCCTCCTATGTTGGCCTGTACTTCTGAGAAGTAGATGCCAAACAATAGGGGGCCAAGGACCGAGCCCTGTGGGACACCACTTGTGACCGGCTTGGAGTCTGACACAGCGCCAGCAACTCTAACCCTGTGGGTTCTGTCCTTAAGCCAGTTTGCAACCCATCTTGTGACATATGGGTTTACATTTAAGCTGGTAAGTTTTTCTACAATACCCGAGTGGGGTATTGTGTCGAAAGCCTTTGCAAGGTCAAGGTAGGCTTGACCAGACATGGTAATGGATAACCGACCCTGAGGCAACTGCCCTACTTGGTGCTTCTAAAGCATCATAGCCACAATGCAAAAATAATTTGCAATTTGAGATAGATTTGCAGATGTCCAGCAGTTCTTTGGAGAGAGCTCTGTCCTCCATCCTCTCCAGATTTTCTTTCATACTGTCCAATAGGGTTTCCTGATACTTTATTATATAAAACTGGTATAAACTTTTTTGCCAAAATGATCAAAGGTTCTCCCCTCTATCACTAGATAATGGGTTTCTGGAAGTGCTGCCTTTAGCTACTTTAGGATCCTGTGTCACCACTTCAGAATCAGCAGTAGGACTCCTAAAATGGTGTTTGTGGGAGTCCAGGACCCTGTAGAAATGGTCTGGTTTTCTAGGAGCAGGAGCATAGAAGTCAGACTGCAGCAATGAGTCTAAAAATACAACATCCACTACTTCCAACAATGAACAAATGGCAAAAGGTTTATGCTCTGGGAGCTTAAGAAATTTTCTAACCCTCTTAGACTGAGGGTAATGCTGAAATTCCCAATGGAAATACTCCCTCATTCTATGGAGTGTTTCCCTGAAGGTAAAGTCCTTAGGTGGTGAAGCTGAGGCTAAGCTGCAAGCCTTATTCTCCAACACGCCATGTTATTTTATTTCTCTTAGAATGGTTTGTTGGGGCTCAATCTAAAAACATTTGTCAATGTCACTTTCATATTTTTATATTTCCTTAGAATGCTTTGTTAGAGCAATTCCGCTAATGTTTTGTTAATATTTTTTTCTATGTCAATTTATTTCAACTATTTTTATACTGTGTATTAAATGTAAACCTTGGTGACTTCGCTACTGTACCAATCCAATGCCACTTTGATATTCTTTATATTTTCTTAGAATGCTTTGCTAGAGCAATTCCACTAATGTTTTTGTTCTATGTCACTTTGTTTATGTTATTTTTTTTAATTGGTGCATTAAATGAAAGCCTTGGTGATTTCTGTATTGTAAAACTGTACATGGAGCTTTTCTCACTGGGCCTCCATTGAAAATGGGCTCTTTCGGCCCCATGGACGTTCCCAGTAAACAAACTGCAAATAAATAAATAAATAAATAAATAAATAAATAAATAAATGTCTTCTGAGTCAGAATCAGCATATGAGCCTGAGGACAATTGATCTACATAAGCTAACTCATCCTAATCTGAATCATAAGAATCTTAGGATTTCTGGGGGAGGGTCCCCCTTCTTTTCCCACAAACAGATTTTGCAGTGTCAGGAGGTCTAGTAGGACTGTGCCGTCTGGAAGCTACAATGTGAAGTAAATCTTCAACCAGTCTAAGCAGATCCTGCTTGTAGGCCTGTTGGAGTTGTGAGCCTGAAGGCCTAGGCTGAGGCATGCTAGAAAGGATCCTTTTAGGTTTAGCCTTAGGCTTGGTCCTTGGTATGGTGTTGGAGGTATAGTGACCAGGCTGTGGACAGGTGGCTGTGGCCTGTGTATGGTCAACTGATGATCCTGTGGAAGTTCTTGGAAATCTGCCCTCCCTAACTGAAACCCTAACTTGGTAGTTGGAAACCGTGGCCTGCAAACTGGTTTCAGACCAAACCAATGACCCTTGTCTTTTTGTAGATGCATGAGGGTCAGGAGGCATGTTGGACTCTGAAGGGCAATCAAAAGCAGTCTCCAACACTTCCTTGGTTGTCAGAAGGGACTGCAAAGCATTTCCTGTCCTTTCATAATCATCAGCCTGTGTGGATTAGCCGATGGTGAAGCTGTGTCATCTGCCATCTTATTAAGTTTTGGATATACTTCTCTACATTTTCAAAAAGGATCGAGAGAAGAACAGGCAGACACTATAATAGGTGATGATCCCTGACATCCTTTTTCTAGAAAATCGGTCCAATGACAAATAATGCATATATTAAACTGGGTACAATAAGGGCAGTTAGGAGTGTTATGCTTTGGGCCTAATCAGAAAAGGCTATGGGAGTGAAAGTCCTGATGTGGAATCTGTTTTCCATAATCAAGACAGATATTAGTTCTAGAACTCATCTAATTTTGCAAACTCAAAAAAGAAAAGGAAGTTTTCCCCAGCGGGGCACTTAGGTTTGAGAAGCACTCTGGTCTTCAAACCAACTGATGCAGTCTACAATGTGAATGCTTTAGGCTCTGACTGAAAGAAAGGGCTAAAAGATGGAGTTGCCCGATGACCCTTATACCCAGACATCCTGACTTCAGGTGCAGGGTGTCTGACAGCCCAGGAGGAGGGATTACGTTTCTGGTACTCGAGCTAGCCAAGGGCAACCACAGCAAGGAATACCCTTAAAGTTATTACTGCAATACTGAAACATGGTGGGCATCCCTTGTTCATTGACAGATAATATTAACTCACTTTTCCATAAGTAGCAGGAAAGCTTTTTTCAATTCAAGGTTCCAAGCTTTGGAATTCTGCACTACCTAACAATACAGTCATCCTGAATAGATTAAGATTTGAGATAACCCTGAAACCTTTGTCAGTTAGGCACACAGCTGGTCCTGTGCTTGGATCTCCCAGAATGACTAGATCAGATTAATTCATAGTAATACAGTGCTAAGAACTAACCAAAGAAAGGTTAAGCTTTTTAAAGTATTTAATTTTCTAGTGTATGTTGTTGGGGTATGATTTACTGTATATAATTATTCCATTTTGTTTAGTTCTGCCAGTTTCAATTATCCATCTATATCTCTATTTATATATATATATATATATATATATATATATATATATATATATATATATATATATATATATATATGTATATATAGGTTTACTATCAAATGTTTGAAACTTATCTTATTGTCGGTCATATGGTTGAGGGTATAGGTGCAAAAGTTTAAAATCCCCAGTTGAATTTTCGTTGCCTCAAAACAGTGAGATGTAGTTTGCATTCATGGTTTCAAGTGTCTCTGTTTACAACTGGATAGGACATCGTACTACAGTGGAGATCGGGGAAATTACCCTTTTCCTCACTGTAGTGCAACCTCGGAGTTGGAATATATAATTAGCAGGGGGTGTGGGGAGCACAAGGGTGCTTGCCCCCTGCAAAACATTTGTAGGACATCTCCAGACATCAAGATAAGTTGGGTAATATCGATAAAAATTAGACTTACTGACATTGCCACATTCAATGGTGTGGGGAAACAATGCACTTTCCATTCATTTGGTTCGAGTAAGTCATTACTCGAACAAGACAGTCTCAGAATTTTGATAGTAAACCTGTGTGTGTATATATCTATATATATATAAAAAAAAATATATATATATATATATATATATATATATATATATAAAATATATATATATATATATATATATATATATATATATATATATATATATATACACACACACACAAACACACAAACACGATTACTATTGTTTCAAAATAGTTCTGACGGTATGGTAGTACCTTTAATTTGCTAAGAGCTACTAAACTGGATAGTGGGATATTGCTTTGACATACCTTTCTCATTGTGACCTCTCCAAATGGTTCAGTCCAGTGCTCAAAATAAAATTAAAATTAAAAATTATCTGATAAACACAAACCTATGAGTAAAGCCAGTACAATTTGTTAATACAGAATATACAGATCAACGCGTGCTTTGATTTTTATGTATTAGATAAGTGTGAAAAATGCAGTGGTTGTAGTGGTCTTGACAGACATATCATTAAGAAAGCTTGAAATATATCATTCTGTTTTAATATAACCTTTTTTTTTGCAGTTTAGGAATAAGAAGCATATGATAAAGACTCTGAATCAGCATCAAATTCACATGTATATGTGTAAGCATTTATCCTAAAAACAGATCCCAGACAGTGATGTAATAAAGCATACCTTTAATGTCATCCTCAAAAATATAGCAAATCGATGAATGACCAACAGTTATCTACAGCCTTGCTGCACCACCAGAGCTACTAAAATTCCTTTTTTTTTTTTTCCAAAATCTCTTTATTTCACTTTTCTTTTTTCAAATAATAACAACAATACGGTAACTCCAAAAACACAAATAAACAATACAAATACCTATCCAAAGAAAACATACAACAATGGATAGATGGAAGAACATTAATATGTCTCTACTGTCAAAAGCTAGTGTTGTCAAGATTAATTTTATACCAAGAATACTCTTGCAATTAAATGCTACCTTTTCAAATATTCCCCAAAACTTCTTCCTTGCCATGGAAAAAGCTATATCAAGATTCTTATGGTATCCCAAATCTACCAGAATTAAATATGCAAAACTTGTACTCGCCAAAGATAAGGGGGGATTGGGGTTACCTGATTTTAAGCTTTACTATACAGACTAATACAAATAATAAACTAGAGCTACTAAAATTCCTGTAAACTTGTCACATTTACACTGCTTGTTAAAATTAATGCAAATGTTTATACAGTGGGCACACAAAACAGACACTGACACAACCAAACACTAGCCTCCTAACCTAAATATTACTTAGTTTGAACAAACAAAACACAGACCACAGTTGCAATTCCATGTTCAGCGTAAATCAAAAAGTAAATTTAAACACTACACACACAAAACCCCAAAAACTTCACTCCCCATTTCAATCAGTCCTATAGAAAATAAATCTATTCTTAGAACGACGAAAGTTAAAAGAGTAAAATATAGAACATCAATTGCAACCCACCTGTCAGAAACTGGCAGTACCAATACTGTGCAATTCTGAGCAAGTCACTTAGACAGTGCTGCAGGGCAACTGAAAAATTGAACTAGACTCCTCAGTAGTCTCTTGGACTGCATGCACTGTAAATACCCATGAAGGCTCCCTATTGAAATGTCGGTACTCAAAATACTAAATGTCGACCACCCCCCCCAAAAAAAACACAGAAAAACAGAAAAGCAAATTTTTGCAGGAGGCCAAGCTCCCCCTGCATCCCTTGAACTTATATATACCAACTCTGAAATTGGTATACCTCAGATGACAAGGAATATTCCAAAAAATGGCATCTTGGACTTGGTATATGCAAGTCTGTTCTTTTGGCCATTCAGTCTCTGCATTTCAGGACTTGCTCAAGCGATTCCCGACATTTCAAATGGTTACCTCCTAGGAACCTATGTTCAGTCCTCACAAATCCTTCTTTCATGCCTAAGGTAATGTCAGATGTTGTAAACCAAAAAATTTTGTTACTTTCCTTCTATCCTCCTACTCAAAACTTGCATACTATAGATGTTTATATGCACAGCTACATGTGTCATACTAAACCTTTAAATCTGATCAGCTTTTTGTCTTTTGATTTTCTTAGAACAGGTTTGGAGCACAGCTAAAGAAGCAAAGAGTAGCTATTTTTTAACCTACGGTGTATTATAGCAATAACCCACGCCTGGGTGTGGGTAATGCTGGATTTACCCATGGTTGGTGTGGTTTGGTCCCGAGGGGACCAAACAAAGCCAACCGTGGGTAAATCCAGCATTACCCACACCCAGAAGTAGGTTATTGCTATTATACAATGACATTATTTAAGAAAAATAATAATTACTTTTCTTAAATAATGGCATTGTATAATGCCTCCTTGCTGCCCTTCCGCCGCTGTCTGTTATCCGCAGCAGTTCTGATGTACTGCGCATGCGTAAGCCTACGCAGTACATCAGAGCTGTGGGCAAAAGCAATGGAGATCTTCTCCGTTGCTTTTTACTTTTTCGCTATGTTAAATGGGTTTAACATAGCGAGACAGCTTTAAAAAAAGCAATGGAGAATCTCCGTTGCTTATTTTAAAGCTGTCTCACTATGTTAAACCCATTTAACATAGCGAGACAGTTTTGAAAAAAGCAACGGAGAAAGCAAGATCTCCGTTGCTTTTTACACACTGTGTCGCTATGTTAAAGGAGTTTAACATAGTGAGACAGCTTTAAAAAAAGCAAGGGACATCTCCGTTGCTTTTTTTAAACCTGTGTCGCTATGTTAAACTCTTTTAACATAGCAAGACAGTGTTTTAAAAAAGACTTATACTAATGGAGAAAGTCCGGGTGACCGGACCTTTTTCCATTAGTATAAGTCAATTTACAACGTGCACGCTGGCCAATCAGCGTGCACGTTTTAGAATATCAATGGGGGGGTCATGGTATAATATGCTGCAACTGTGGTACAATGATTTTAAACAAAGACCTCATTCAGTTAAGTTTTCACTGCTTCAGAGGAGTTCCTTCCTCTAATACTGTCAAGCCAGAACAAGTTATTCACTTCAGGCTTTTGATTAGATTATGTCCACTCTAAAACTAGAAGGCGTCTGTTGCTGCAGTTGATACAATGTATCATTACCTTTTATCCTTTCCTGTTGTATCCACAGCTTGGGATTCTACCCAGAGATAACAATGAATAAAAAGGTGGTAAGAAATGGTGCACCTGTATAAAGCACTTACTAAATAGTACAGAGATGATTTCTATACTATTTTTTCAGTATTCTGTCCCTCTCTCTCTTCGCTCTTTTTTCCTTTTATTTATTAGTTTTTCTGTTTGCTGTTACAGTGATATAAGACTCTCAGTAAATGCAGTGAGGATACTGAAGGGATAAACAGCTTTTTGGCCTTTCCTGGACAGGAAGCAGTAAGGCATGGACGTTGTTTTTTATGCAAGAAGTTAGTAAAAGCTAAGCTGTCTGTCCCCTGAAGGCATAGCTTTCTACTAGTTTGGTTGCCTGGTAATAACATTTTTATGCTTCCTTTGGGAAGCTTCTCAGTGCTTGGACAATGAGTCTGTAAGGATTGAATGAGAACTGCCAAAATTACATTGACAAGCCAGCGGCAGCCTTTGGGATGTTCAGTGTATGCCTATTCCGACTTGTTGTGTATACAGATTTGCTGCTGCCAACTAGTGACCACTCAATGCAAATATAAGCAGAATTGCACAAGTGAGAGAATCGTTATAGCTGTTTATTACTAGCAGGTAATATCAAAAGAGAATTAATCACCTGCTGGTGTGAGTACATAACATAACTGTACTTGTAGCGTCCTTATAACTCTTGTTATGAAAAGTGAGACCGTATTTGTGGAGAGATTATGAAGCCCAGGAGAAGTGCTTGTTTGACTTGTTGTCCTATGTCTAAATACTGCTGATCTCTCTCTGCATTTGATTTTGGATTGGAGTTATTAATTTAAGGTTTGGTTACTTCTATTTATTTTTTTATCTTTTTCTTGTATTGCATTTTGTTTTGTTTTAAGTTTTTTTTTCTTTTTTGTAGTTTTAAGAGGTCTTGGCTAGGGTCAGTTAGAACAGAATTCTTTTGCAGACAGTGAATAACATCTGTCTAATTAATGGGAGGGCTGAGAAACAGCATTTCTCATTTAACTGCTAATATATTTAGCTGCAGTGCTTGTTTAACTTGCTGTTGTCTGCTGACTATTGCTGATCTATATCTGCATTTGATTTTTCCCACCCATCTGCTGTGCTGCTGTTGTGCTTTTAAACTTGGTGGTTTTTAAGTTACCTGCCCCTTCTATAAATCTGATTTTGGACACTCTTCCCAGTCTTATCTCATCAGCTTATTTTACTTTGCACTGATAGATCAGCTGGGAAGGCCCTCCCCTTAGTCTCTTAAACTTGAATTATCTTCTGTTTCCTGCCCTCCCACTTACTAAAAAAATGCACTTTATTCAGTTGTTTTTACTATATTTGTGCTCCTTCCTACTTTATTTAGCTTTTTACTGCACATTCTTAAAGTGTTCAGTTACATGTAATCTGTTGCATTTATTACTGCTTGTAAGTAGCCTGATTACAGAACACACCACTGTGATGTATTCTCCCAAATCAACTGGCTAGAACTTCCTAACCTCTTAACTTTCAACCAACTTTCCATAGCCCATGAAATAATTCACAAACCTAACAACTGCCCTGCACGTTCCAACCTGATCAAACCCAATCCAAATGTTAGATCTCTCAGATCCTCCGATAAACTAACATTAAATATTACCTACCCTACAACATACAAGGTTCTGCCCTCTACTCTTACAAAATTGCAAAGCACTGGAATGCTCTACCTCACCCTATAACTAAAACCCCAACTATCATGAATTCAAACAGCTCCTAAAGGCACATCTAGCTGATCACTGGCTCTGCTCCTGCCTTACTCCTGGCTAGCACAGCTCCTGCTGCCAATCCCATCTCCTTCCTAATCATATCCCTTATTACTTCTCCCTCTTAAACTATCTCTTACCCCTCAGCCTCTGTTTCACATTATGCACAATGCCTTTATTTGCCTCTTCACTTACTTTCTTTCTAATAACATCCTCCTTCAAATAGCTACTGACCTACAATCTATCCCAGGCAAACTTGATACTAGTACATATCAACCTGTGGCAGCCTCTAGGCACCTAAATGCACTGCCTCCTTGTAAATACTGCAGCTCTCTTTCTCACTATGAAAACAATGAATTGCACTGATACTTAAACTGTGCTACCTCTAGACACCATAAATTTAAATTGTAAATACAGGTCAAACTTAAACTGTACTAACCCTGGACTCAATAAAAATTCAATTTGTAAATTCATGTCATACATACAACTTTGTTTATATTCATTTTACTGTTTACTCTACTGTATATACACTGTAATCATTATTAGTTTGCTTATGTTGTTGTAGTACAAATTTGTTTCTGTATGTCAGGAGCTTTTCTCCCCGGGTCTCCGCCGAAAATGGGGCCCCGGCCCAGTTGGACATTACCTGGTAAACAAATAAAATAAATGTTGTGCCTTTCGGCTTATCCTGGTTAGGGGCCGCCACAGCGGAACTCCGGTCCGCTAATGATTGGTAGTTGATTTTTACATGCTGAGTTACCAGCCCTGATGCACACCCTTCAATGAAGGCATGCTCATTCACGCATGCCTCCACACAGAAGATGCTCTAGCTGAGAATCGGACGTGACAACGTCTTGCTGTGAGGCGACAACGCTACCGCAGCACCACTATCGCGGGTAAATAAAAAATAAAATTACATTGTAACTATTCTAAGCCTCTTAGTTCTGATTTAAGCACTTGGGCTGCCAACTAGTTATCTTATATAAGGAAGGTTGGCCTACACTCTTGTGGCAGAAGAGGTAGCTTACACCCTTCTGAGCTGGGAATTGCTGGTTGAAGGATTACTGTGTCTGTTATTCTAAAAGTGTCTTTGTTTTGGTTTAAGCACTTGAGCTCTAAACCAGTTATTTTACACTAGGAAGGTTTGTGGTCTACACTCTTGTGGCAGGAGAAGACTGCCTACTCTCTTTTGAGCTTGAAATTGTTGTTGTAAGTCTTATTGTGCCTTTATTTTATTGGCTAGAGCTAGCTTTTCTACATTTTTGAATCTCTGTGTTGGGGCAGTTGAGAAGAGTGTTTCTGTGTAGATTATGTGCACTGTTTGACCTTTTTAACAATATTTAATTAGAATGGCTACTATCAGCACAGTGGCACCTAGCAGTGATCTGTATAGTCACTGATATCTCACAATGTAATTCCCCAGTGCAATCTGTGTAGACACCGAATGCAGTGTAAGTTTGCCTTAAAATACCTTACTGTCTAGACAGATTTTTTTAACTACTAGAGAATCTAGTTTGCGCATAGCTGAGTGCTGTCATCAAGTTTCTTGTCTTATTGACCTATTCAATATTTAAATTTCCCTCACTCCTCCCTAGTAGATCAGTAACCATGGATATGCACTTCCCTTCTCTGTGGCCAATCTGATTGAGATGGGTATTCTGAGGCATTGTAGCAATTGACTCGTGTACACTGACAACCCACTTATTCTTAATAAAACAGATAAAATATGTGAGAGGTGTAAATACACTTTAATGCTGGAGCCAAAACTCTCACATACAACCAAAACTAATCCTATAGATGGGTTCAGTAACACATGCACCACACCTGCTATACAGTGTAAAGATACCACACATAAAACTACTTATGCTAAGGCACTTACAGTTAACCTTCCTAAAACATTACGACCTCCTGCACAGCACAATAAAAAAAAGAGTCCTCAGCCATCATGTAAAGATTTTATTAAAACACCAGCCACAGCTAGTGACACTGTATCCCTTGCCTCTGTTGCTAAGCCCTTAAGGCAAACCAGTGCACAACAAAATTTCCTGGTCATTGGTGATTCTGTAGTGAGGTATATCAATGTTCCCCTCACCAGACTGAGTAAGGAGAGAGCCACTGTTAGCTGTTTTTCCAGGGCTAGGATCCATCAAGTCACACAGGCACAAATGTCATTGAAACACAGGTACCAGTATGACTCTGTTATAGTCCATGTGGGTGTTAATGACCTGAGATGTACCGCTCTTGACTATATGAAGTGAGATATGATTGAGCTCGCTGATTATGTGTCTCACACAGGTATGAGACTAGCACTGAGTAGCATACTACCTTCTCCAAGGATGATGCCATGTTACCAACAGAAAATTATCTATTTTAACAATTGGCTTAGCTTCTGGTTTCAATCCAAGGGGGTACAATATTTGACAGTCTCAGAAGACATGATTGACAGACCATGCTGCTTTTCCAGGGGTGCTGTGCACTTATCCCCTCTAGGCTTTTGGATACTGGCAAAGACCTTTACCACCCCCATAGTGACTTTTTAGGCAATGCCAAACTGATAAAGCTCCTGACTTAACTGAACCTACAAAAGAATAGCTGAAGGTGGTACTGCTCAGTACTAGAAGTCTTAACAAGACACTCCAGTCCCTGCAAGTCTTCCTTCCTCTAAAGAGTGCAGACATATGTGTAGTAACAGAGACATATTTTAAAGTCACAGAAAGTATGTCAGCAATGCAAGGTTAAAATGACTTTCAGACCTTTAGACTAGCTACTGAATAGGAGGGAACTAAAGGTGGGGGAGTCTCAATCTATTAAAACCAATCTCACATCCAGACTAATTAAAGTGTATGACCCACTGGAACTCACCCAATGTAATGTCTTCACTCATCAGAACTGACCATAAGACAGTATTGCTTGAAATAAAATTTAAATCTGGGATCCAGCAAAACCAAAAACCTTTAGGAACTATTTCAAGGCTAACCTTGCTCTACTAAGCGACACCTTGGCTAAATTCCATGCACCCCCAAACCCAGTAAACACCAGAGCATATGCTAAGCTATTTATAAAATATCTGTACAGTCACATTGATATCTGTGCCCACTCATATTAAGAATAAAACAAACAAGCCACCCTGGTGGAATCACAATATCAATCGCTTATACAACAAAAGAAAAAAAAATCTTGGCCAAGCGTTGAAGGAACAAAGCTATACATACTAAAAGTCCATTGACCAATCCAAATAGGCAGCTAAGAGACTTAATTAATACTTCAGAGGTTAAATTTGAATTAAAAATAGCATTTTAGGCAAAGGACAATCACAAAGCTTTCTACAGCTATGTCCGTAACCTTAGGGGAAAATATGCAACAATGGGCAGAACTTATTGTAAATGGCATCACCCACACATTGCCAACCTTTTGGCTGACAGGTTCAGCTCAAATTTCTCCCCCACTCCCCCCAATGATCCAAAGGAAATGCTGCATACCACAATTCCCCCAACCATTACTAGGGAACGGGTCATCAATGCACTTTCCAAGGCCAACAACATTGCATTGATGGGCCCTGATAACATCCCAGGATGCTTAATAAATAGCATGAAACATGACCTGTCTGATCCAATTGAATCACTTTTCAATGGAGCCTATATTCAGGTTTTGTACCCAAGGAATGGAAGATGGCTACAGTCATTCACCTGCACAAAGGATTTCCAACCACTGATCTGGGTAACTACAGATCCATAATCTGACCAGCCTCATATGTAAGGTCATGAAAAGAATCATCATGGACACAATAAATGGGGACATAGGTAACCTGCAAATGTTGGCTCCATCACAGTTTGGCTTTGTTAAAGGAAGGTCATGCCTATTAAATCTGGTGGACTTTTTTGAGAGGGTCACCAAAGCATTGGATGAAGGCAAACTGCACACAGTTTACCTTCACTTGTCCAAGGCTTTTGATACAGTACCCCACTCAGATGTTCTAGACAAGCTGACTAATTTAGGTATATCCACTCACTGGATAGCCAACTACCTCAGTGATAGGACTCAGGCAGTCAAAATAGGTGAGGCCACCTCCACCAAGAGGCCAGTCACTAGCAGAGTCCCCCAGGGCTTGGCACTGAGCCTGCTACCTGGCATCTATTTCTCTGAAATGGAAGTAAATGATAAAGGTTTATGACTAAGTTTGCAGATGATTGCAACCAGGAGGTTATTATCGACTATCCTGCAGGCACTAGTATTCTTCAAGAAGGCCCTTCTCTGACTAAAAATATTACCAAAGCCATGGTCTTAAACTTAATGCTAAGAAATGTATAATTGTACCCTTTGAGAAGTCAACCATCCAGGTTAATTACCATGTAGATAATACACCCCTACGAGTCAACTAAGTGGTCAAGGATCTGGGTATGTACTTAGACAGTAGCCTTACCTTCGACTACCACAGTGGTGAGGAAATACTTTTATGTTGCACATTTTATAAGTAAAAGCATGGCATCTAGGTCCAACAAGGTCATTATCCTAATGTGCTCCACCCTTATCAGACCAGTCATAAAGTACAATCATCCCTTTGGTATATACCTGACCAGGCTTTTGCAGCATCTACAGTGATCTCAGAGGGTCCTTACAAAAAGAATACAAGGCATAACAAACCTACCTTTTGTAGAGCACCTTAAAGCCCTTTCCCTCTAGTCAGTCTCCTAAAAATTGCTGAGGTATGATTTTATGCCTGGCTTGCAAGACATCCGCAAACTCCACACTTATGTATCTCCTGCATATTTGCAAGTTAAACAGTACCAGAAATACCATGTCTAGGGACATAGATTTTATCTGTGAATTAAACAGATCATGCTGAAGAGACAGATATGTGTCCCAGAGACTGACCCTAATATGGAACAGGCTTCCCATCCATTTGAAGCGGAGTTCATCTATTACTCAGTTCAAGTGCAACCTAAACTATTGAGTGGGGAATAGGAAATTTACACCAGGCTTGGCACCCATGTTCCTTATGAACAGAGGCAGCTTATAAATTCATAGCCGTCAATGTCCTGCTTAGATACAATATATCATTATTCTTTTGGGAAAACATGGCTAGGCTTAGAAAGGAGCCTTGGTTGTTAGCATAGCAACAACCAATGACTCTATGAAAACTTCCTTATAAAAAGTAACCACATGTACTGATGAAAAACATCAAGGTAGTCAAAACTTCCAGATACCCAAGATTCCACAAGGATCAGAAAAGGTCTCTACATAGTGGAGAATTAAGTGTACCTTGGGCCTGGTGGGGGGTTTAATCCTGAAGCCCCACATGCACTTTTTTTTGTTTCTGGACCATGCATAAATGCTGATGATGATTGAATTTACCTTCCTAGGACAATTCAAACTGCATCATAATCCACTAATGTCCACACACACATCAATTACAGACACTTATGTATGTAAATCTGAGATGCCTAAATATGATAAACTGTGGCCAAAGTAAAATATTCCAGCTTGCTTTACACAAATTTATATTAGTCCTTCAAAGCCAGACTAATGACTTTTTAGCTTGATCATGACAGGCAAGGTTAGCCATTCTCATCCACAGCCAGCCTTCATACCCAGCAATTATTACAAACACACTGTTGACAGTGTACACTTCAGATGTCTGACTGTGGTGAAAATAAATAAGTAATCATATGAACAATACTGTATTTTACGTTTGTCTCACATGAACACAAAATAGCTTATGAAAAACTGCAAAATAATTTCAATTTCTATTGCACATCATTCATTATTAGAGGTTCCTGTCAATTTATCAACTGTAGACCATAGTTTTGGAGAAGGACAAAAAATCAAAAAAATGTTTACCAAAGTTACTTTCATCAATAGTGGAGTTTTCACCATTCTTCACTGTTGTGTAGCCTTGAGTTTGTATATATAAGTTTAGGGATGTGAGAATGTTTTCCACCTTGGAGGGTGCAGGGGCCTTACCCTCTTGCATAAAACTTATTGTAGAATTTTGCTGAAAGTGGTTTTGTTGAGCATGTTGTGATTTTTTTTTTTTTTTTACTTTTGCATAAACCATTTGTCAATGAATCAACGTGTAACCCATATTTCCAGGAAAATAAAATTAGCATAGAGGATGCTATCATGTATCCAATAATATTTGGCACAACCCACTGTACATCCCCTGATACTTGTACTTTTTCAATTAACAATATGAATATGTGTGAGCACAATGTAAACCCTGCAACAGATACACACATACACACATTTTAACTACAGCTCTAACTTAAGTAAAAGGTCACTAGAACAGGTTTTGCATCAACATGCATTTTTTTTCTAAACAACAATCCAGTATGAGCACAATGTATTCTTTCTAAAATAAAGACAGAAACAGACAGAATCCAGTATGAGCACAATGTATTCTTTCTAAAATAAAGACAGAAACAGACAGAGAGAGACACACACACACACACACACACACACACACACACATTTTAATTACTACTCTAATTCAATTACAAAGTTAACCAAACAGGTTTTTATACCAACATGTATTTTTCAGAACAGCAACAATTAATTATGTATGAGCACAATGCAGCCCCTCAATCCATGCACACACATAATAATTTTAAATATTTCTCTAATTTAATTCAAAAGAACATGATTGTATCAACATTTATTTTCTGAACAACAGGAAATAAGAAACTCTAATGCTTGGCATTATTGTCTCAGTGATTTACCAGAAAGTCAAATATTTTATGAGGGACAAAGCAATAATTTGAAGCAAAATCAAATGCACTTGGCAGTGATTAAGTCTCTTCAACCTATGCAAGTTGGTCTTGAAAGTTGCATAATAAAAATATCCATGGGAATCAGTGCTGTAGCCTCTGATGCAGTTAACAAATACAATAAACAAAAATTCATAACTTCAACCTCATTGTCTGCAAATTATCTGTAATGATGAGGTTATGATAGCCTGTCACTACTACTCTGCAAAACTTTAAAAAAATGAATCTACTCACATAAGCACATAATGTGAACAGTAAAGCTTGCAGCACAATAGCTGCATGCTGTGCACATGTAAACATAGCTAGTCACCCAATCATACATAAATACATGCCATAAGGTGTCATAAATATCTATTTTTAAGTGCACAGTTAGAAAAAAAACATAGTTACTGTTACATTCAGAGCACATGGTAACTAAAGTGAGTTAGCAGTGCTAAATGTAAGAACAGCTTTAAATAAAACTTTAGTTAAACCTAGGCAGCCTGACCAGTATACTGCATGTTTACCAGCTATGGGCCTCCCTGGAGCTGTGAGCCTTGGGTGGCCACTTGAATTGCTCCTGTTATAATCTGCCACTACCTACATGATAGAAAATTAACAGGAAATTGGGTTTTCTCCACAAACTCAAGAACTGAGCCTCACTGAGCATGATATGCGCTGCTGCAACAGGGGATTCATCTACCCTTTGGACAGGATGTTCTCATTCTTTGATTCTAATCAAACTAGCCTGAAAGTTGCCAACCAGTTGCCGGACTATAATCTAAGCTAGTTTTGCCCATCATTATATAATGTTTGCAAGCTCTTCCTTGTTTACATTCCAAAACAAGCAAGCAAACAACATGCAGTTCTGGTTTTATGCATAATCTGTTGCACAGATTAATGTCATAGGCAGCTACCTGGCATAATCATTTGTTATAGCTTTGTATGCAGCCTCCATTTTGCCAACACACTGTTGCTTGAGCTTCACAAAACAATGCTTTCCACTGTTGATAAAACCTTTAGTACTATGGTTTCAAATCACAGAAATAAATTTCTCCTGTGAAATTAAGAAATGCCTGGATGTTTCTTTAGTGGTATGGTATGAAAAAAGAATTAAAGTAGTAGTAGTTGATTCCTCTTTGGAATCACCAACATCCTTATCCCGCCCAATTTCTGACCACTTTACAACAGATGGTATAATTTAGAAGAGGAAACATAAATCCTCATCCTTCATTCTTCCCCACCCCTTTTGACAAGCATAAACAACTATAATTTATGACTATGCAAGTCCAACTTTCCCTCCTCATTTTCTATTCCTAATTAATCTCACTCAACTCCAGCTCTGCAACTGTGAGTCTGATTTTTTCAAAGTCCTTCCCCTGATACTCAGGTTCAAGACTACTCTGCCCCCCTGCAGACTCTAGTTTCAGGCTCCTGCAATATCGCACCTAACTGGATGCCTGCTTGTACTCTGACTGTAACTGCAATCAAAGTAAGAGCAAGACTGTAAATATGACAGAGGTAGTAGCATGTGCAAGGTTGCAGGGTCTCTGAGTATATCCCCTCAGATCTCAGAGTTGGTACACAGAAGTAGCAGGGCTGTGGAAAAACACCAGAGAAGCAAAGTCACCCTGCAAAAATGCTTTCGTAGTTTTGCAAGTTTCAATATTCATGGAAGTCTTACTTTATTTTTTTTTATCTGTGGGGCTTACAATTACAGGTCTTGCACTTGCAACAGGCAGCTGACCTGACCTACCCTTTAGTGACTTTAACCTCCCTTGTATAGCTATTACTGTCTGTAACAAGAAACATTTTCATGTCCTAGGCTTACTAAGTATTGGCATTCTAGTTCACTTATTCAGTTTACCATCCAAGACTTCTGTTTCCAGTATAATCTTTATGGGTCTTGCACTCCGACATTCTTTGAAAGTGCTGATAACAAGACTGCAGTGTTTTACTGCAAATGACTTGGACTTCTCTTAATAATACAGTTTATAGCTTGTTTGAACATTATCATAATATAAAATGATGTAATCTACATTGTACATAAAATGTTCTCAGTTACACTATATGTTTCTAGCTACTTCTCTTTCCTGCATTACTGTTAATGTATTAGTCTGACATCACTGCAACCATATGTACCTACTTTGAACATGGATATTTTGAAAACTGTATTCAAAACATGTTTCCCAAAGTAACTGTTAAATAGAGCTAAAGGTTTAGAACGTCTCACCAGTCAACACATTAATTCAGAGATGCTGTTGAAGTGAAAAGAACAGCATTTTACACTCAAAAAACAAAATGATCCAAAACTACCAAAACTTCAAAAGCAGTCTTCACAGATGACAAAAAGACAAATGATTTTTTTACAACTTTGTTTTATTAAAGAACTTTTAATACTGCAGATACAGAATCCTACATGAAGCTAACATGAATACTGAAATGCTGCTAAAGGGATATTTAGACAACATCTGCCTCTTAAATTCTCCTAATGTAAAACTACTTGTTTTTCTATCATGGTAGACAAAAGGACATGCTGTGCTGGTAAACTAACAGAAAACACTATGTGACAGAGAAGATGTGATACCTTTTACTGGTCAAGCATGCATTTTATAGTTACCCATATTTTGGACTAATAGGGAGTCATTGTCAGAAGTTAATAGATTATAAGTGTTAGATACAGTGCTTAAATACTCGCTTGTATGGTGAAAGGGGAAGAGAGTCCATTTCTTACAAAATGACTAAAATATAAAGTTTAAAAAAATCTAAAAATAACTGCTGTACCAATCTAGTGTGCAATTGCTAGTTTAATCACACATATTCAGGATACAGTATTGGCAGTAAACAGAGGTACATATATATGCTATAGAATTAATACAGGTGGGGATTCTGGGTCTAATGGTGATGCCAAAGAGGTCTGGATATCAGGTCTGTATTATCCTGCTATTCCCATGCTTGATAAACACTTGATCTGATGTTGTCAATCTTCACTAAATCCTTGACTGTGGGCTCTGTTCTGAGCCTTGGAACTGACTCGGCCATTTACTTTAGCTCGCCCCCTCCAAACTCTCTAGCTAGGCTGTACCCATAATGCTCCCCTGTAAATTACCCCAGATCTCGTTTGCCGCTTCGTGTGTCAGATGCATTTCTACTGCTCTCTAGCTTTGGCTGTATTTCAGTGAGTTTTTGTTAAGAATTTTACTACTTCAGATTTCACTTTCAGGTTATTTTACCTCATTAGCGTAATTCTTTTTCTATCTGCTCTTCTCTTTTTCTCCGCTTTCTACAGTCTGTGTGTACGTGAGTGTCCTTGTTATTCATTTCTCTTCTACTATTGGTAGTTTTCTGTCAAAGTACCATTGTTGGTACTCCCTCTTTTCCCTTTTTACTTTTGAGATATTCTCTAATACTATAGTTGGTATTTCTATTCCTTTAATCCTTTCTATTAGAAGAATTTTTTTTTTATCACTGTGTGACTGATATGGAAGGGAAAGTAGATTCACCTGTTAAATCTAAGGACACCTCAGGTTTTAAGAGGTGTGGGAAGTGTCAGGGAAAAATGCCTAATTTAGACACACATACTTTATGTGTGTACTGCCTAGGGAAAGTTCATTTACAAGAGAGTTGCTCAATTTATCATGGTTTCTCTATGAGAACTCTCACAGAACATAAAAACAAATTAGTCTTAAAAGGATTTCTAAAATCGGAGTTTGACTAAGCCATTTCTGGGTCAAAGTCTGAAGCCAGTTCATCTTTATCCTCTTCATCCTCTTCTAGGAAACATCCTTCTTTGGTTCCCAGTGTTTCTATACTGACAAACAAGGCAGCAAAACATTTCTCTGTGCTGACCACTTCCTTGGCACTGAACTTCTTGAAGCTTCGGAGCCGACATTGTCTTCCTCAACTCCGTCGGCACCAGACAAACCAAAATTAATCTCAGTACCAAGATATAGGTACTTGCCATCTATTGATTCTCATATAGACAGACCACCTTGCCCCTTCCCTGATGTCAGACCCCATAGGTCTCCATCTACAGCATTGGTTCGATCCACTAAGAGAAATCCGAGACCTACATCATGAGACTGGTGAATTAGCTCCTACCAGTGAGGGGATTGTCTTCAGTTCCTAGCCAACCCAGCATCGGAACCTCTTAGTCTATGACACTGCCATTTCCTCCTCCAACTCCTGTCAAGACTTTGGAGCCCTCAGTTCCGACATTCCCAGCATCGACTGCCTCGGATCTGATAGCAACTTCCTCTCTGGCACCGAGAGCCACCTTGAGTTCCTCTGGCCCTTCGGCAGTGGAAGTCTTGCAGGGTTGATCCTCTCTGGTCTGGTCTGAGGTGCATGGACTGGTTTCCTTAACATCAGAGCCATCCATGTCCCTTGGTGCTTCAGCCTTTATAGGATCCAGCCAGGCTTTTGTTTTGGGGGTTGCTTCCACAGTGTGGAGCGTGACCCCAGTTCCAATGGAGTCTGTTTTGGTTCTGGGTTCCCATCTCTCTACAGGGGGGCCAGCCTTCCAAATCATGGAGAAGACTTTGTCCATTGGGGACTCACAGTCTTTGCCATCACTGTCAGGACAAATGTGCACATCTCCTCGACCTGAGCTGCCATCCTTCTAATCCCCAGAACAGAGAGCACAAAAGTCCCAGGAAAGACCCACTTTGGTGGTTTCATCTTCAGACACTTCCCTGGAACATCACCTAAGGAAGTAACTGCTAAGAAGAAGTGCAAGAGGAAGCACTTAGACTCCCTGAGGAGTCTTTCACCGAAGGTATTGATTCTGATGAAGGGGAAGATTTCCCCAAGTCACCCCCTGATGATGTTTCCTCTGGGGACATCCCAGAAATCCTGAAACAGAGAGGTAGCTGGTCTTCCATCCAACTTTACTCAGAGGAGTCAGTATACATGGAGGCTTTTTGTGCCCAACCCTCTACTTCTTGGATCCCTCCACCCTTTGATGATCTTATTAAAATGATCGTTCCGTGGTCGTGGAAGATGCCAGACTACATCGAGCCGAACCCCAAGAGGCCTGATCAAATCCTCTCAACTGCTAAGGATGAGCAACACTGGTCCAAGGTATATGAGTTGATGCCATGGTGATAGTGGCAGCCACGAAGAAGGACTTACTGAAGAAAGTCTGACTATCCATCCTACTATCAAGGAGTCTAGAACTATGGATAGGTTTGGGAAGCATGTTTACGCTTCAGTGACCTTTGCTTTCAGGTCCTTGAATTATATGTTGCACTTTACAAGGTTACAGAGGGATCTGATCAAGGAGCTCTCAGATAACCCCTCAGGAGCAGTGGCTGAAGGGGTACGGGACAAAGTTACCTCTCAGCTAGCAACCCTTGATGCAATTTCTAACTCGTCAATGAGGCTGCTTGCTCACACAGCTGAAGGGATGACTACAGCAGAGGGTTCAGGCATAGCCATTAGAAAGCACTCCTGGATCTGCTTGTGTGACTTTGTGGAGCAATTTAAAGGGTCATTTGCCAATGCTCTGTTTGATGGTTCTGCCCTTTCTGGTCTCAAAGTAAAAGACACACTAGCCAGATGTGAAAAACATGGCAAGACCCTTTCTGCCGTAGGCGTACGTTTCTGCACTCCTCACTGGCCTTACTCTAGGAATGAGAGAAGTGGCAGACTATGGTTTAAAAAAATCCAAAGGGCCTTTCCAAGATTCACATGGCAAAAACTTTCCCCGGGGAAGAGGGGGAAGTAATGGAAGATGGCACCCCAGAGGCAGAAATGGACTGGAAAACCAGGAGACCAGAGAATCTTTCTCGGGTACTTCTTATCAGCACTCCTGAATGGGGGACTGACTGCCCTCCTGCCCTCCTGTGGATGCAGTCGGGGAGGTGACTTTCTCTGCACCAATCCACCTGGCAACTATTAGCAATGGACAAATGGGTGCAGAAAATAATATCTAAAGGTTACGAAATCCCACTTTCATTAATCCCAATCACCCAGAAAAAACTCCTGGACATCCCACCCAGTCACATGGAAGCAGCAGTCCTAGAAATTCAAAAACTGCTTGAAAAAAGAGTCATCCAAAAAGTGCCACTAGGCCAAAAAGCAGTGGTGCAGCGGTAGCGTTGTCACCTCACAGCAAGAGGTTCTCTGACTCGATTTTCGGCTGGGGTGCCTTCTGTGCAGAGTCTACATGCCCTCCCTGTCTTTGTGTGGGTTTCCTCTGTGTGCTCCGGTTTCCTCCCACATTACAAAGACATGCATCTACAGCATTTTGCCCCAAGCCTCCACTGAAAATTGGCTTCATTCCAAGTCGGACTTTACTGGTAAACAAATGTTAAATAAATAAAAATAAAATAAAAAAGGATCCAGGTTTTACTCAGGGTTCTCTTCAGTGCTCAAGAACACAGGGGACTGGAGACCCATCTTGGATCTCAGCCAGTTCAACAAAGCAGTTCAGTGAACCAAATTGCGGATGGTTTCGGTGCAGCTGATTCTTCCATTCTTGGAAAAAGGTGATTGGATGTGCTCCATGGACCTCCAGGACATGTATTATCATATAAAAATGGACAAATGCTCCAGGAGGTTCCTGTGCTTCTGGCTGGGATCCAATCATTTCCAATTTAGAGCCTGCCCTTTGGACTCACAACAGCTCCCACCGTGTTCACCAAATGCACGGCAGTGGTTGCAGCTCATCACTGCTACCACCAGGTGTCAATTAGAAGTGGCAAGTGATTACACTCCACACCTCTGTGCATCTCTAGGCATAACAAATTTCAAAAAGTCAAGCTTAAAACCTTCTCAGTGGTTAGATTTCATCACAGCCTGCTTAGATACTGCTACAAGAATTGCTTCTCTTCATCTAGAAAGACTACAACGCATCAGATCCTAAGTCAGATAAATTCTAAGAAACAAAAGAGTACCAGCAAAATTAGTCCTAAAAGCATTAGATTTGATGTCAGTGGTAATAACTCTTGTCCCCTTAGCAAGATATTACATGCGAATCCTGCAATGGTTATGTGCGTCCCAGTGGGCTCTGATGCACCAGCCAATGTCTTACCTAATTGTGGTTACAAATCACTGCAAACAAGATCTTATATAGTGGCTCCACTCCGATCAGATTCTTTTGGGAGGACCTTTCATTCTTCCCCAGCCCCAAGCCATAGTAACCACGCATGCTTCCCAGATTGGGGGGGGGGGCATTATCTGGGAAGAGCAGTCCAAGGCATGTGGTCACAACTAGAGGCCAACTTGCACATCAGTGTTCTAGAGATGAGGGCAGTGCTGTTACCATTGCAAGCATTCCAGGATGCCCTTCCTCTAGGGTCAGTAGCAATTCAAACAGACAACATGTCAGTGGTCTGCTATATCAACAAACAAGGGGGAACCAAATCTTACCCATTGTGTCAAGAATCCCTCAGTGTTTGGCAATGGCAGATTTCTTCCAACCCCTTTCTCATAGCAGTGCACATTCTGGAGAGCTCCAACGTCATAGAGGACAAGTTGAGCAGAACTATTCTAATATGCCTCAGAAGTGGTCTCAATCCTGTAGTGGGGAACACTAGTGATACAGACTTCATCAGACATCTGCAGGACCCCATAAAAGTCAATACATAACTCCCTTGATAGATTAATTGATACCTAATGAGCTAAATTAAATCTAAAAGTCATACATTTAAAATGCAATATTATGTTATACAAAATGTATAATACAAAAAGGAATTTGAGTATGTATCTTTCCTATGTACTTTGGAGGTAAAACCATGTTTCTGAATAGAGACATCTAAATAATTCACACCATTATATTGACTGTTGCATGTAAAATTCAAAAATTAGTCAAATTTGTAATATAATCAAAAAATTAAAAAATATATATATGCTAGTGTATACCCATATAGCCAGAAGAAGGGCATAGTTAAAGGGCAATTTGTTAGGGGCAGCAGAATGACTTTGAATGACAGCGACCACCTTGTTGAATTCAAGTTTTTTAGAAAGGGGATACCCTACAGATTTAATTCATGAAGTGCAGGGTGAGGTCTTGTCTGGTAGAAAAGAGGTTTGCACCCATTTTGGGGATAGAAGAACCAATTTTAAGCAACATATATAGTGGGACCAACAATGTAGATCAGGTCAGTGGTGAGAGCTATGAAAGTGCTTTCATTACAGATTATGATGGTGATGCTAACATTATTAGGAATGTAACTGTGAAAGAATGGACTAAGTTTGCCAACCTTTCTGATTTATAAAAAAAAAATTGCTAACCCTTTAACATGTATATATAGGAAGGGTCAAAGTATTAAGAATATACTGGAGAGGCAACAAAACAAACCCAACCTTAAGAACAAAGTAGGGACTTTCGAGTGTGTTTTTTGTCCACAATGTTTTTTTGTCTCTAACACTATGGAAGTTTATATTAGTAGAGACAGAAACATTATTGGAAGGTCCCAACACACGTGTGATACTAAAGGAATAGTATACATTGCCCTATGTGAAGCATGTGATGCTTTCTACATAGGAAAAACTGAAAGGAAATTTAGGAAACGTATATATGAGCACATGTATGATATTAAAAAAGGAAACCAAAAGAATGCACTTTATAAACATACATTGTCATGTTCGGGTTCTAGGTTTAAGTTTTTTGTCCTGGAAGATGTACCTGTTGATATTAGGAGTGGATCTTGAGAGATGAAGTTGGAATATAGGGAAATTTACTGGCAGAATTTTTTGCAAGCAAACAGAGAGCCAGGTTTGAATGATATGGTCTCCTTTGCCCCAGTTTTCAAAATGAGAATGAAATTTTAGTATGATCAGGGTTTTATATTTAGATTTAACTTTTTCCCTACACATACTTATCACTATCCCCAGGCACTCTTCCTATTCCTACATTTTTCCTGACTCTGAAACTAGACACTAAGCTCTCTAAATACCTCTTTTCCATATCCGCCAACTCATTACCATCCTTCTTTCTGGTTTCATCATAACCCCAGCCTCTCTCTTCCTCATAAGTCAAATACACCCCTACCTACTCCCCCCTCAACTGGAAAATCCCTTCTTTTCACCACATTGAATACTCAAAACCTATGTAAGAACATGCCTAACTTCCATGCCTGGCTTCTCCATAATCAGCCAGACATCCTGTCCATCTCAGAAACATGGCTAAAACCTCATATTAAAGACTCGGAGATAATCCCCCAAATACTATATAATTAGAAAAGACAGGACCCATAAAAAAGGGGATGGAGTTGCCCTCATCTATTTCTCCTCCCTTTCAGTCACTCTCTATACTAAATCCATTCCCTAATTCACCAGTGCCGAAGTAACACTTGCCAAACTTCAGACGAATAGACACAAACACATATGTATAGCTGCTCTCTACATTCCTCCTGAAGACAATATTCCCATTCTCGAGGATATTCTCTCTTGGTTCTCCTCCAACATTAGTAATGAGACCATTATCCTCAGTGACGTTAACATTAACTGGGCCACCATCCAGTCTCCTACAAACTCCCTAAACCTTAACCTATATAACTTCTCACAGTTAATCGATTCTACCACTAGACCCTTCAAGGACTACTCCGGCAGTATCCTTAATTGGATTCTGGTCTCTCACCCCCACTACATCTCTGATAGTGTTATCCTCCTCGACTCTCTCAGTGATTACCTTCCCGCTTTCGCTCATCAGCTTCCCTCTTCCTTACAACTATCCCACACTTATATCACTACATGCTCTACAAATAACTTCAACCCTGATACCTCCTCTAACTCCCTAAAATACACAGACTGGACCCCCTCTAAACATCCTCTCCCTAGATAATGCTGTTACATACTTCAATACAACATTCATAAACCTTTTAAATAACTTTGCTCCCACCAAAACTAAAAGAATCAAAAGCAACACAGTCCCCTGGTTAAGCAAACAAACCACAACTATCATGCGTCTCCGAGACAAAGCCTGGAAACGTTACCAGAAAAATAAATTCCCTCCACCCTGAATGAATATAAACTACTTCACAACAAAGTGAAAACACTTATCCAACCATAAATCCTACTTCTCCATACCCCAAAATAACCACAAGATGAACCCTAAAAAATTCTAGAATGGTATAACCTCCCTCCTCAATCCCAGCAAAAAAGAACCCCTGCCCTGATCCAAATGCTTCTGACCTGGCCTTAGCCACCCAATTTAATTCCTTCTTCATTGATTCCATATCCAAACTAACAACTTCCTTCCCCGACAATGCTTCATCTTCATCTCCACCTTCTCCCATTTCTTCTTCCCAAAATCCTATCGCCTCCCAACCCCTTCCCTTCACTATCAAAGGTATCCCTACATCTATCATAAAAAACTCCTTCTGAACTTGAAACCATGCTCCAATGCCCCTGACAACCTTCCTTCCTTCTTTTTAAAAATAGCTGCTGAAGCCATTGCTTTCCCCATCTCCAGTCTAATAAATGTGTTCAATCCAAGAAGGCTATGTACCCCAACTCTGGAAAAAGGCCTTCATTATTCCTCTTCATAAAGGGGGTAACAATAACAATATTCCCAAGTTTTGACCCATCGCATTCTTATCCCTTATCTCAAAAATTCTTAAAAAATATATTCACCTTCAACTTTTACCCCACCTCAGACAACCACCTGCTTACCCCCACACAACATGGATTTAGACCTGGTCATAGCACAACCACTGCTCTCCTCTTCGTCCTTGAAACCGTCAACAAAGCTTGTGACTCTGGCTGCCTATTGCCTATCCTCCTTCTCAACTTATCAAAGGCCTTTGACACTATCTCTCGTAACCTTCTTCTATCTAAACTCTCTAATCTTAATCTATCCTTCTCCTCCATCAACTGGTTCACTAGTTACCTCTCCAAAAGGCAACAAGCAGTCAAATGGAAAAAAGCCACTTCCTCCTTCCTTAATACTCCTACAGGTGTACCCCAAGGTTCCATATTAGGTCCACTACTACTCAATATTTTCATAAATGACTTCCACAAGACCATTCCAAATGCTAAGCTTATCCAACACACAGATGACTCTACAATCATCTGTTCTGCCACCTCCATCTCCACACTTTCAAATTAACCCAAGATGCCTTCACTTCCACTGAACGCTGGATGTTACATTATCATCTGGCACTAAACGCTTCAAAAACTAAACTTATGGTATTTACTCCTTCTAGAAATAGCACCATAGGTAAAAACTTATTCTCCATTACTAGTCAAAGTAATACCTCTCTCGAGGTAGTATCCCATGCCAAACTTCTAGGTGTCCTCATTGATGAGCAGTTCATGTTTGATACCCATCTACAAACAAACATCAAGAAACCCCACCAGAAAATTGGTATGCTCTACCGCCACAATCACTACCTCACTGCCTCAACAAAGTTTGTACTGTCTACCAATAAACCAAGTAAAAGCCAGCAAAGGTACAAAACAAACTATAAACTCCAAACAAGTACCCTTGACAGGAAAATACAGCAGTCAATTATTCTGTGATGCAAAATCCAAGTCTAATTCACACAAGCAGCTTCTAAGGTTTAAAATCAAAGCACATAAAGGCACATAAACGCCCTTCACCAACTCAGCATTTTCATCTAGTTAAAACAGACTTCATCAGATGCAGACTCATACCAAACTACACATATTTATATCAATTAATATTTAAATTATCCAATCAGCAACCCTGAATAAATAAGCAACCCTGAATAAATAAATGCAATTACAAAAGCTTAAAACTCATGCCTTGTCATTTGTAAAATAAAATGTTAAAAACACACTTGAGACTTGAACATTTTCATTCCAAATGTTAATAAAACTGCATATCAATAAATAATGAGTAAATACAACTACATATTCAACATCACACAATACAATTTTAAAAGACATATAAAATTTAAAAGCTTGCATTTAAAATGTTATATGAACTTTTTAGTATTTCTTTGTCAAAGCCTCCCTCTAGTGACCTTTAGTGGGAATGCACACAAATAGGAAACTTCCTTTTGCTATTCACAATTTAGCTGATCTCATTTTAAGTAGTGGGGCAATGGAAACATTATCATTTAAACCAGGGCGCGTCCCAGCATCTAAAGTGATTTGCCACCACAATTCCTTGTATTCAATATTTTCTTCCCGCAATCCGCCCCTTCCTTCCTTATTTGCTCCACCACAAAAAATAAGAAATTCACTCTGTCACATACCTTGGTGTGCTTGTATAGAGCATTTGTTTCTTTTTTGTTTTGTAAATCATATTTATGCTCGTAGATCCTTCTCCTTAAATTACGCTCAGTTTTTCCTACATAGAAGGATCTACATTCCAAACAGGTAGCCAGGTACACTATTCCAGATGATTCACAATTAAAGTAGTCTTTGTCCTTAATCAATCTGTCCCTACTTTCTATAAATACCTGATTAGTATTTGCTATATTTCCACATTGAGAGCAGCGACCACATTTATAGGTCCCTCCTCTGCTGCTATTCCCTTCCTTCCTTTTCCAGTCATTTTCTAAAATAGTCTAGGTTAAGCGAATTTTTATATACAATTTTGATGGGTTCCCTAGACACTCCTTCCAGGTCAGTAAAATTAACAAACCTTTCCCATTCAGTTTTTACACCCTTTCTAGCTAAACCGCAGAAGGCATTAAATTGATGAATTCAAGTTTTTAGAAAATATGTTTTTAGAAAGGGGATACCCTAAAGATTTAATTTATGAAGTGCAGGGTGAGGTCTTGGATGGTAGAAAAGATAGGTTTGCACCCATTTTGAGGATAGAAGAACCAGTTTTATGCAACACATGTAGTGGGATCAACAATGTAGATCAGGTCAGTGGCGAGAGCTATGAAAGTGCATTCATTACAGATTATGATGGTGATGCTAACATTATTAGGAATGCAACTGTGAAAGAATGGACTAAGTTTGCCAACCTTTCTGATTTATAAAAAAAAAATTGCTAACCCTTTAACATGTATATATAGGAAGGGTCAAAGTATTAAGAATATACTGGAGAGGCAACAAAACAAACCCAACCTTAAGAACAAAGTAGGGACTTTCGAGTGTGTTTTTTGTCCACAATGTTTTTTTGTCTCTAACACTATGGATGTTTATATTAGTAGAGACAGAAACATTATTGGAAGGTCCCAACACACGTGTGATACTAAAGGAATAGTATACATTGCCCTATGTGAAGCATGTGATGCTTTCTACAAAGGAAAAACCGAAAGGAAATTTAGGAAACGTATATATGAACACATGTATGATATTAAAAAAGGAAACCAAAAGAATGCACTTTATAAACATACATTGTCATGATCGGGTTCTAGGTTTAAGTTTTTTGTCCTGGAAGATGTACCTGTTGATGTTAGGGGTGGATCTTGAGAGATGAAGTTGGAATATAGGGAACTTTACTGGCAGATTGTTTTGCAAGCAAACAGAGAGCCAGACTTGAATGATATGGTCTTCCTTGCCCCAGTTTTAAAAATGAGATCAGCTAAGGTGTAGAATTTTAGTATGATCAGGGTTTTATATTTAGATTTAACTTTTTCCCTACAAACTTATCGCTATCCACAGGCACTCTTCCTAAATCAACCTATTCTTATAGATTTCCTGAGTCTAAATCCAGACACTAAGCTCTCTAAATACCTCTTTTCCATATCTGCCAACTCATTACCATCCTTCTCTCTGGTTTCATCATAACCCCAGCCCCTCTCTTCCTCATAAGTCAAATTCACCCCTAACTACTCCCCCCTCAACTGGAAAATCCCTTCTTTTCACCACACTGAATGCTCAAAATCTATGTAAGAAAATGCCTAACTTCCATGCCTGGCTTCTCCATAATCAGCCAGACATCCTGTCCATCTCAGAAACATGGCTAAAACCTCATATTAAAGACTCAGAGATAATCCCCCAAATACTATATAATTAGAAAAGACAGGACCCATAAAAAGGGGTGGACTTGCTCTCCTCTATTCCTCCTCCCTTTCAGTCACTCCCTATACTAAACCCATTCCCCATTTCACCAATGCCGAACTAACACTTGCCAAACTTCAGACAAATAGACACAAACACATATGTATAGCTGCTCTCTACATTCCTTCTGGAGACAATATCCCCATTCTCGAGGATATCCTCTCCTGGTTCTCCTTCAACATTAGTAATGAGACCATTATCCTCGGTGACATTAACTGGGCCACCATCCAATCTCCTACAAACTCCCTAAACCTTAACCTATATAACTTCTCACAGTTAATCAATTCTACCACCAGACCCTCCAAGGACTACTCCTCCAGCAGTATCCTTAATTGGATTCTGGTCTCTCACCTCCACTACATCTCTGATAGTGGTACCCTCCTCGACTCTCTCAGAGATCACCTTCCCTCTTTTGCTCATCAGCTTCCCTCTTCCTTACAACTATCCCACACATATCTCTCTATGGTCTACAAAAAACCGCAACACTGATACCTCCTCTAACTCCCTAAAATACATAAAAAAACTCCTTCTGAACTTGAAACCATGCTCCAATGTCCCTGGGAACCTGCCTTCCTACTTTCTAAAAATAGCTGCTGAAGCCATCACTTTCCCTATCTCCATTCTAATAAATCGGTCAATCCAAGAAGGCTATGAACCCCAACTCTGGAAAAAGGCCTTCATTATTCCTCTTCATAAAGGGGGTAACAATAACAATATTCCCAAGTTTTGACCCATCGCATTCTTATCCCCTATCTCAAAAATTCTTAAAAAATGTATTCACCTACAACCTTTACCCCACCTCAGACAACCACCTGCTTACCCCCACGCAACGTGGATTTAGACCTGGTCATAGCACAACCACTGCTCTCCTCTTCGTCCTTGAAACCATCAACAAAGCTTGTGACTCTGGCTGCCTATTGCCTATCATCCTTCTCAACTTATCTAAGGCCTTTGACACTATCTCTCGTAACCTTCTTCTATCTAAACTCTCTAATCTTAATCTATCCTTCTCCTCCATCAACTGGTTCACTAGTTACCTCTCCAAAAGGCAACAAGCAGTCAAATGGAAAAAAGCCACTTCCTCCTTCCTTAATACTCCTACAGGTGTACCCCAAGGTTCCATATTAGGTCCACTACTACTCAATATTTTCATAAATGACTTCCACAAGACCATTCCAAATGCTAAGCTTATCCAACACACAGATGACTCTACAATCATCTGTTCTGCCACCTCCATCTCCACACTCTTAAAATTAACCCAAGATGCCTTCACTTCCACTGTACACTGGATGTTAGATTATCACCTGGCACTAAACGCTTCAAAAACTAAACTTATGGTATTTACTCCTTCTAGAAATAGCACCATAGGTAAAAACTTATTCTCCATTACTAGTCAAAGTAATACCTCTCTCGAGGTAGTATCCCATGCCAAACTTCTAGGTGTCTTCATTGATGAGCAATTCATGTTTGATACCCATCTACAAACAAACATCAAGAAACCCCACCAGAAAATTGGTATGCTCTACTGCCACAATCATTACCTGACTGCCTCAACAAAGTTTGTACTGTCTACCAATAAACCAAGTAAAAGCCAGCAAAGGTAAAAAACAAACTATAAACTCCAAACAAGTACCCTTGACAGGAAAATACGGCAGTCAATTATTCTGTGATGCAAAATCCAAGTCTAATTCACACAAGCAGCTTCTAAGGTTTAAAATCAAAGCACATAAAGGCACATAAACGCCCTTCACCAACTCAGCGTTTTCGTCTAGGTAAAACAGACTTCATCAGATGCAGACTCATACCAAACTACACATATTTATATCAATTAATATTTAAATTATCCAATCAGCAACCCTGAATTAATAAGCAACCCTGAATAAATAAATGCAATTTAAAAAGCTTAAAACTCATGCCTTGTCATTTGTAAAATAAAATGTTAAAAACACACTCGAGACTTGAACATTTTCATTTCAAATGTTAATAAAACTGCATATCAATAAATAATGAGTAAATACAACTAAATATTCAACATCACACAATACAATTTTAAAAGACATATAAAATTTAAAAGCTTGCATTTAAAATGTTATATGAACTTTTTAGTATTTCTTTGTCAAAGCCTCCCTCTAGTGACCTTTAGTGGGAATGCACACAAATAGGAAACTTCCTTTTGCTATTCACAATTTAGCTGATCTCATTTTAAGTAGTGGGGCAATGGAAACATTATCATTTAAACCAGGGCGCGTCCCAGCATCTAAAGTGATTTGCCACCACAATTCCTTGTATTCAATATTTTCTTCCCGCAATCCGCCCCTTCCTTCCTTATTTGCTCCACCACAAAAAATAAGAAATTCACTCTGTCACATACCTTGGTGTGCTTGTATAGAGCATTTGTTTCTTTTTTGTTTTGTAAATCATATTTATGCTCGTAGATCCTTCTCCTTAAATTACGCTCAGTTTTTCCTACATAGAAGGATCTACATTCCAAACAGGTAGCCAGGTACACTATTCCAGATGATTCACAATTAAAGTAGTCTTTGTCCTTAATCAATCTGTCCCTACTTTCTATAAATACCTGATTAGTATTTGCTATATTTCCACATTGAGAGCAGCGACCACATTTATAGGTCCCTCCTCTGCTGCTATTCCCTTCCTTCCTTTTCCAGTCATTTTCTAAAATAGTCTTAAGTTAAGCGAATTTTTAAATACAATTTTGAGGGGTTCCCTAGACACTCCTTCCAGGTCAGTAAAATTAACAAACCTTTCCCATTCAGTTTTTACAACCTTTCTAGCTAAACCGCAGAAGGCATTAAATTGTTGAATTCAAGTTTTTAGAAAACATGTTTTTAGAAAGGGGATACCCTAAAGATTTAATTTATGAAGTGCAGGGTGAGGTCTTGGACGGTAGAAAAGATAGGTTTGCTCCCATTTTGAGGATAGAAGAACCAGTTTTATGCAACACATATAGTGGGATCAACAATGTAGATCAGGTCAGTGGCGAGAGCTATGAAAGTGCTTTCATTACAGATTATGATGGTGATGCTAACATTATTAGGAATGTAACTGTGAAAGAATGGACTAAGTTTGCCAACCTTTCTGATTTGTAAAAAAAATTTGCTAACCCTTTAACATGTATATATAGGAAGGGGCAAAGTATTAAGAATATACTGGAGAGGCAACAAAACAAACCCAACCTTAAGAACAAAGTAGGGACTTTCGAGTGTGTTTTCGTCCACAATGTTTTTTTGTCTCTAACACTATGGATGTTTATATTAGTAGAGACAGAAACATTATTGGAAGGTCCCAACACACGTGTGATACTAAAGGAATAGTATACATTGCCCTATGTGAAGCATGTGATGCTTTCTACAAAGGAAAAACCGAAAGGAAATTTAGGAAACGTATATATGAACACATGTATAATATTAAAAAAGGAAACCAAAAGAATGCACTTTATAAACATCCATTGTCATGTTCGGGTTCTAGGTTTAAGTTTTTTGTCCTGGAAGATGTACCTGTTGATGTTAGGGGTGGATCTTGAGAGATGAAGTTGGAATATAAGGAACTTTACTGGCAGATTGTTTTGCAAGCAAACAGAGAGCCAGACTTGAATGATATGGTCTTCCTTGCCCCAGTTTTTAAAATGAGATCAGCTAAGGTGTAGAATTTTAGTATGATCAGGGTTTTATATTTAGATTTAACTTTTTCCCTACAAACTTATCGCTATCCACAGGCACTCTTCCTAAATCAACCTATTCTTATAGATTTCCTGAGTCTAAATCCAGACACTAAGCTCTCTAAATACCTCTTTTCCATATCTGCCAACTCATTACCATCCTTCTCTCTGGTTTCATCATAACCCCAGCCCCTCTCTTCCTCATAAGTCAAATTCACCCCTAACTACTCCCCTCTCAACTGGAAAATCCCTTCTTTTCACCACACTGAATGCTCAAAATCTATGTAAGAAAATGCCTAACTTCCATGCCTGGCTTCTCCATAATCAGCCAGACATCCTGTCCATCTCAGAAACATGGCTAAAACCTCATATTAAAGACTCAGAGATAATCCCCCAAATACTATATAATTAGAAAAGACAGGACCCATAAAAAAGGGGGTGGACTTGCTCTCCTCTATTCCTCCTCCCTTTCAGTCACTCCCTATACTAAACCCATTCCCCATTTCACCAATGCCGAACTAACACTTGCCAAACTTCAGACAAATAGACACAAACACATATGTATAGCTGCTCTCTACATTCCTTCTGGAGACAATATCCCCATTCTCGAGGATATCCTCTCCTGGTTCTCCTTCAACATTAGTAATGAGACCATTATCCTCGGTGACATTAACTGGGCCACCATCCAATCTCCTACAAACTCCCTAAACCTTAACCTATATAACTTCTCACAGTTAATCAATTCTACCACCAGACCCTCCAAGGACTACTCCTCCAGCAGTATCCTTAATTGGATTCTGGTCTCTCACCTCCACTACATCTCTGATAGTGGTACCCTCCTCGACTCTCTCAGTGATCACCTTCCCTCTTTTGCTCATCAGCTTCCCTATTCCTTACAACTATCCCACACTTATATCTCTCTATGGTCTACAAAAAACCGCAACACTGATACCTCCTCTAACTCCCTAAAATACATAAAAAAACTCCTTCTGATCTTGAAACCATGCTCCAATGTCCCTGGGAACCTGCCTTCCTACTTTCTAAAAATAGCTGCTGAAGCCATCACTTTCCCTATCTCCATTCTAATAAATCGGTCAATCCAAGAAGGCTATGAACCCCAACTCTGGAAAAAGGCCTTCATTATTCCTCTTCATAAAGGGGGTAACAATAACAATATTCCCAAGTTTTGACCCATCGCATTCTTATCCCCTATCTCAAAAATTCTTAAAAAATGTATTCACCTACAACTTTTACCCCACCTCAGACAACCACCTGCTTACCCCCACGCAACGTGGATTTAGACCTGGTCATAGCACAACCACTGCTCTCCTCTTCGTCCTTGAAACCGTCAACAAAGCTTGTGACTCTGGCTGCCTATTGCCTATCCTCCTTCTCAACTTATCAAAGGCCTTTGACACTATCTCTCGTAACCTTCTTCTATCTAAACTCTCTAATCTTAATCTATCCTTCTCCTCCATCAACTGGTTCACTAGTTACCTCTCCAAAAGGCAACAAGCAGTCAAATGGAAAAAAGCCACTTCCTCCTTCCTTAATACTCCTACAGGTGTACCCCAAGGTTCCATATTAGGTCCACTACTACTCAATATTTTCATAAATGACTTCCACAAGACCATTCCAAATGCTAAGCTTATCCAACACACAGATGACTCTACAATCATCTGTTCTGCCACCTCCATCTCCACACTCTTAAAATTAACCCAAGATGCCTTCACTTCCACTGTACACTGGATGTTAGATTATCACCTGGCACTAAACGCTTCAAAAACTAAACTTATGGTATTTACTCCTTCTAGAAATAGCACCATAGGTAAAAACTTATTCTCCATTACTAGTCAAAGTAATACCTCTCTCGAGGTAGTATCCCATGCCAAACTTCTAGGTGTCTTCATTGATGAGCAATTCATGTTTGATACCCATCTACAAACAAACATCAAGAAACCCCACCAGAAAATTGGTATGCTCTACTGCCACAATCACTACCTGACTGCCTCAACAAAGTTTGTACTGTCTACCAATAAACCAAGTAAAAGCCAGCAAAGGTACAAAACAAACTATAAACTCCAAACAAGTACCCTTGACAGGAAAATACGGCAGTCAATTATTCTGTGATGCAAAATCCAAGTCTAATTCACACAAGCAGCTTCTAAGGTTTAAAATCAAAGCACATAAAGGCACATAAACGCCCTTCACCAACTCAGCGTTTTCGTCTAGTTAAAACAGACTTCATCAGATGCAGACTCATACCAAACTACACATATTTATATCAATTAATATTTAAATTATCCAATCAGCAACCCTGAATTAATAAGCAACCCTGAATAAATAAATGCAATTTAAAAAGCTTAAAACTCATGCCTTGTCATTTGTAAAATAAAATGTTAAAAACACACTCGAGACTTGAACATTTTCATTCCAAATGTTAATAAAATTGCATATCAATAAATAATGAGTAAATACAACTAAATATTCAGCATCACACAATACAATTTTAAAAGACATAAAATTTAAAAGCTTGCATTTAAAATGTTATATGAACTTTTTAGTATTTCTTTGTCAAAGCCTCCCTCTAGTGACCTTTAGTGGGAATGCACACAAATAGGAAACTTCCTTTTGCTATTCACAATTTAGCTGATCTCATTTTAAGTAGTGGGGCAATGGAAACATTATCATTTAAACCAGGGCGCGTCCCAGCATCTAAAGTGATTTGCCACCACAATTCCTTGTATTCAATATTTTCTTCCCGCAATCCGCCCCTTCCTTCCTTATTTGCTCCACCACAAAAAATAAGAAATTCACTCTGTCACATACCTTGGTGTGCTTGTATAGAGCATTTGTTTCTTTTTTGTTTTGTAAATCATATTTATGCTCGTAGATCCTTCTCCTTAAATTACGCTCAGTTTTTCCTACATAGAAGGATCTACATTCCAAACAGGTAGCCAGGTACACTATTCCAGATGATTCACAATTAAAGTAGTCTTTGTCCTTAATCAATCTGTCCCTACTTTCTATAAATACCTGATTAGTATTTGCTATATTTCCACATTGAGAGCAGCGACCGCATTTATAGGTCCCTCCTCTGCTGCTATTCCCTTCCTTCCTTTTCCAGTCATTTTCTAAAATAGTCTAAGTTAAGCGAATTTTTAAATACAATTTTGAGGGGTTCCCTAGACACTCCTTCCAGGTCAGTAAAATTAACAAACCTTTCCCATTCAGTTTTTACAACCTTTCTAGCTAAACCGCAGAAGGCATTAAATTGTTGAATTCAAGTTTTTAGAAAACATGTTTTTAGAAAGGGGATACCCTAAAGATTTAATTTATGAAGTGCAGGGTGAGGTCTTGGACGGTAGAAAAGATAGGTTTGCTCCCATTTTGAGGATAGAAGAACCAGTTTTATGCAACACATATAGTGGGATCAACAATGTAGATCAGGTCAGTGGCGAGAGCTATGAAAGTGCTTTCATTACAGATTATGATGGTGATGCTAACATTATTAGGAATGTAACTGTGAAAGAATGGACTAAGTTTGCCAACCTTTCTGATTTATAAAAAAAATTTGCTAACCCTTTAACATGTATATATATAGGAAGGGGCAAAGTATTAAGAATATACTGGAGAGGCAACAAAACAAACCCAACCTTAAGAACAAAGTAGGGACTTTCGAGTGTGTTTTTGTCCACAATGTTTTTTTGTCTCTAACACTATGGATGTTTATATTAGTAGAGACAGAAACATTATTGGAAGGTCCCAACACGCTTGTGATACTAAAGGAATAGTATACATTGCCCTATGTGAAGCATGTGATGCTTTCTACATAGGAAAAACTGAAAGGAAATTTAGGAAACGTATATATGAGCACATGTATGATATTAAAAAAGGAAACCAAAAGAATGCACTTTATAAACATACATTGTCATGTTCGGGTTCTAGGTTTAAGTTTTTTGTCCTGGAAGATGTACCTGTTGATGTTAGGGGTGGATCTTGAGAGATGAAGTTGGAATATAGCGAACTTTACTGGAAGATTGTTTTGCAAGCAAACAGAGAACCAGGCTTGAATGATATGGTCTTCCTTGCCCCAGTTTTAAAAATGAGATCAGCTAAGGTGTAGAATTTTAGTATGATCAGGGTTTTATATTTATATTTAACTTTTTCCCTACAAACTTATCGCTATCCACAGGCACTCTTCCTAAATCAACCTATTCTTATAGATTTCCTGAGTCTAAATCCAGACACTAAGCTCTCTAAATACCTCTTTTCCATATCCGCCAACTCATTACCATCCTTCTCTCTGGTTTCATCATAACCCCAGCCCCTCTCTTCCTCATAAGTCAAATTCACCCCTACCTACTCCCCCCTCAACTGGAAAATCCCTTCTTTTCTCCACACTGAATGCTCAAAACCTATGTAAGAAAATGCCTAACTTCCATGCCTGGCTTCTCCATAATCAGCCAGACATCCTGTCCATCTCAGAAACATGGCTAAAACCTCATATTAAAGACTTAGAGATAATCCCCCAAATACTATATAATTAGAAAAGACAGGACCCATAAAAAAGGGGGTGGACTTGCTCTCCTCTATTCCTCCTCCCTTTCAGTCACTCCCTATACTAAACCCATTCCCCAATTCACCAATGCTGAACTAACACTTGCCAAACTTCAGACAAATAGACACAAACACATATGTATAGCTGCTCTCTACATTCCTTCTGGTGACAATATCCCCATTCTCGGGGATATCCTCTCCTGGTTCTCCTCCAACATTAGTAATGAGACCATTATCCTCGGTGACATTAACATTAACTGGGCCACCATCCAATCTCCTACAAACTCCCTAAACCTTAACCTATATAACTTCTCACAGTTAATCAATTCTACCACCAGACCCTCCAAGGACTACTCCTCCAGCAGTATCCTTAATTGGATTCTGGCCTCTCACCTGCACTACATCTCTGATAGTGGGACCCTCCTCGACTCTCTCAGTGATCACCTTCCCTCTTTTGCTCATCAGCTTCCGTCTTCCTTACAACTATCCCACACTTATATCTCTCTATGGTCTACAAAAAACCTCAACCCTGATACCTCCTCTAACTCCCTAAAATACATAAAAAAACTCCTTCTGAACTTGAAACCATGCTCCAATGAACCTGGGAACCTGCCTTCCTACTTTCTAAAAATAGCTGCTGAAGCCATTGCTTTCCCTATCTCCAGTCTAATAAATGTGTTCAATCCAAGAAGGCTATGTACCCCAACTCTGGAAAAAGGCCTTCATTATTCCTCTTCATAAAGGGGGTAACAATAACAATATTCCCAAGTTTTGACCCATCGGATTCTTATCCCCTATCTCAAAAATTCTTAAAAAATGTATTCACCTACAACTTTTACCCCACCTCAGACAACCACCTGCTTACCCCCATGCAACATGGATTTAGACCTGGTCATAGCACAACCACTGCTCTCCTCTTCTTCCTTGAAACCGTCAACAAAGCTTGTGACTCTGGCTGCCTATTGCCTACCCTCCTTTTCGACTTATCTAAGGCCTTTGACACTATCTCTCGTAACCTTCTTCTATCTAAACTCTCTAATCTTAATCTATCCTTCTCCTCCATCAACTGGTTCACTAGTTACCTCTCCAAAAGGCAACAAGCAGTCAAATGGAAAAAAGCCACTTCCTCCTTCCTTAATACTCCTACAGGTGTACCCCAAGGTTCCATATTAGGTCCACTACTACTCAATATTTTCATAAATGACTTCCACAAGACCATTCCAAATGCTAAACCTATCCAACACACAGATGACTCTACAATCATCTGTTCTGCCACCTCCATCTCCACACTCTTCAAATTAACCCAAGATGCCTTCACTTCCACTGAACGCTGGATGTTACATTATCATCTGGCACTAAACGCTTCAAAAACTAAACTTATGGTATTTACTCCTTCTAGAAATAGCACCATAGGTAAAAACTTATTCTCCATTACTAGTCAAAGTAATACCTCTCTCAAGGTAGTATCCCATGCCAAACTTCTAGGTGTCCTCATTGATGAGCAGTGTTTGATACCCATCTACAAACAAACATCAAGAAACCCCACCAGAAAATTGGTATGCTCTATCGTCACAATCGCTACCTCACTGCCTCTACAAAGTAGTTACTGTCTATCAATAAAACAAGTAAAAGCCAGCAAAGGTACAAAAATGAACTATAAACTCCAAACAAGTACCCTTTATATGAAAATACAACAGTCAATTATTCTTTGATGCAAAATCCAAGTTTAATTCACACAAGCAGCTTCTAAGGTTTTAAAATCAAAGCACATAAAGGCACATGAACGCCCTTCACCAACTCAGCGTTTTTGTCTAGTTAAAACAGATTTCATCAGATGCAGACTCATACCAAACTACACATATTTATATCAATTAATATTTAAATTATCCAATCAGCAACCCTGAATAAAAAAAATGTGATTAAAAAAGCTTAAAACTCATGCCTTGTCATTTGTAAAATAAAATGTTGAAAACACACTTGAGACTTGAACATTTTCATTCCAAATGTTAATAAAACTGCATATCAATAAATAATGAGTAAATACAACTGAATATTCAACATCACACAATACAATTTTAAAAGACATACAATGCCGCAGTGGTACAGCGGTAGCGTTACCTCACAGCAAGAGGTTCTCCCGTTCGATTCTTAGCTTGGCTTGGGAGTGCCTTCTGTGTGGAGTCTGCATGTCCTCCCCATGGTTGGGTAGCGTTTGAAAGATGTGTGTGTAAATGGGCGTGCCTTCGTTGAAGGTTGGGCATCGAACTGGCACCTCGGCGTTTCGTAAAAATCTACTGTCATTCATTAGCGGACCGGTGTTCCCCTGTGGCAACCCCTTACCAGGAAAAAGCCAAAAGACAAACAACGAAATTTAAAAGCTTGTATTTAAAATGTTATATGAACTTTTTAGTATTTCTTTGTCAAAGCCTCCTTCTAGTGACCTTTAGTGGGAATGCACACAAATAGGAAAATTCCTTTTTCTAGTCAGAATTTAGCTGATCTCATTTTAAGTAGTGGGGCAATGGAAACATTATCATTTAAACTAGGGTGCGTCCCAGCATCTAAAGTGATTTGCCACCACAATTCCTTGTATTCAATTTTTTCTTCCCGCAATCCGCCCCTTCCTTCCTTTTTTTATTTGCTCCACCACAAAAAATAAGAAATTCGCTCTGTCACATACCTTGGTGTGCTTGTATTTGTTTCTTTTTTGTTTTGTAAATCATATTTATGCTCATAGATCCTTCTCCTTAAATTGCGCTCAGTTTTTCCTACATAGAAGGATCTACATTCCACAAAGGTAGCCAGGTACACTATTCCAGATGATTCACAATTAAAGTAGAGTAGAGTAGAGTAGTCAGACTGGGTAAGGAGAGAATAAACAAAAGAGAAGACGGCAAAAGGATGAAATTATCCAGGATTAACACAATAGCAAAGCCATGAGTTGAGTAAGTAGGCTTTAAGGTGTTGTTTGAATTTAATGATGATAGAGGTGTTTATGATTTTCTGAGGTATATTGTTCCATATCATAGCAATGTGATAAGAGTAGAGTAAGTCACCAAAAGTATTGTTTGGTTTAGTAATATTCAGTAGAAATTTTTTGGAGGATCATAAGTTTTTATTCCTGGTCTGTGGTTGTAGTAGTTTTTGGAGAGATGGATATTTGTTGGGTTGGTATAACATGGAATGAGCAGAAGATAGTTGGGTGAAGCTTAGGACATTTGGCAGTTCAAGCCAATTCAATTGATGAAGAGCAGTACAGTGATGTGATCTAAATGGAGAGTTAGTTGCAAATTTAGCAATTTTGTTATAGCAAGATTCAAACTTAGCTAAGTCTGTTTACTTTAGGTTAGTAAAGATAGGCGAGTCATATAGAAGAGTAGAAAGTAAATGGTTTCTAGCTATAGATTGCCTGGTGGAGTCTGTGAGGTAAGACTTAATTCTGTATAAGGATCCTAGCTTATGTGTTTTTTTTTTTTATTACTACTGCTAGGTGTTTATCAAATTTTAAGCCTGTGTCTACAGCTACACCAAGCCGTTTTGTATGAGGAACAGGTTCTATAATGGTGTTATTTGAGGAGGAAATACGAAAGGAGGATTGATGCTGAAGGGATTTTCTGCTGGAAAAATATCATTAATTTAGTTTTACTTGGATTAGGGATAAGTTGATGTTTGGAGATCCAGGTTTCTATAGAAGTAAAGGACTTCTGAGTTACATCTTGGAGTAGTGAGAAAGAAGGAGCAGAGCAGATTAGAGTAGTGTCATCTGCATACTGAATAATACTGGCAGTTTGAGTAGCTTTATGTAGGTTGTTGGTGAAGATTGAGAAGAGGATAGGGCCTAGGATAGACCTTTGTGGGACTCCAACTGAGATAGGTAGTAAAGAGGCGAGTTCAGAGTGTCATTTAACAGACTGCTGATGTTCAGATAAGTAACTTTGGAACCATGTGAGCGAAGGTTGGCTAATGTTTAGTAGGGAGAGTTTTTGAAGGAGCAGTTGATGGGACACTGTGTTGAAAGCTTTGGACATATCAAGAAAGATAGAAGCAACATGTTGATTATTATTCTTAAGTTGGTTGAATGCATGTGTGAAGCTTAATAAGGTAGTAATGGTACTATGACCAGAGCAAAATCCATGTTGGGAACTAGAAAGTAGATGGTTATTAAGGAGATGGTTCATGAGTTGGAGGTGGATGCATCTTTCCAGGATTTTAGATAGAGGAAGCAGAATAGCTATTGGTCTATAGTTAGAAAGGTCTTTAGATAAACCTCCTTTGTGAAGTGAGATAATATGGGATATTTTCCAGACTTTGAGTACATAATGTTCTGTAATGGAATGGTTGATCAAGACAGAGATGGGAAATGCAATGGTATCAGCAGCAAGTTTTAGAAATTCAGTGGGTAGATTATCAGCAGCAGTGGTAGTGGGTTTAAGTTTAGAGAGCAAGAGAGTTAGTGGTTACAGTGAGGTGTGTTGTTAGGGTAGGTATGGGATTAATAGTAGTACTGGTTAGTGAATGAATGGTATTAATGAAATGAGTGTTAAACTGTGTTGCAATACTTACTGTGGAGTTAGAAATGTTGGGCGTGGAGGCAAGTCCAGGTTGTAATAGTTGCTTTATGGTGACCCAGACTTTATGTGGATTATTATGGTATTTTTGTTGTAGATTTGTGTAGTACTGATTTTTGTCACATTTAATACATTTTTTTGCTCTGTTTTTAGTAGTCTGTAGTGGTGTAGTGTAGTTTGATTCTTATTGATTTGGTAGTGAGTCCAAGCTTTATCTCTGTCTTTGAACAGTTGTTTTGTGTCATTTGTTAACCAGGGAACATAGTTATATTTCACTCTTATGGTTCTGGGTGGAGCAATGTTGTCAAGAATGCTTAAGAACATGCTGTTAAAGTATTCTACTGCACTGTCTAACTGTAAGAATGTTAGTGGGAACCAGTTGCATTGTTTGAGTGTGGAAATTAATATGTAGGGCAATATTTATTTTTTTGTTATGAATTTGTTTATATATGGTACATTTCTGAGTGTGAACAGATTGTCTTAGTAAGTAGGTAGGTGGTCACTGAGGGCATCAGGGAGGCAACCAGATTGCTGGGATAGTGTGGGCCTATTGGTTAGAGTCCAATCAAGAACGGATTGTCTATCAGTGGACTTACAGATATAACAAGACAACATGTATTTGGAATGGCAAAACAATAAATGCTATAATAATGGCTAGATTATTAGCCATATATCTTGTAGTATATTAGCCAGAAATAACATATAATACACATACAACAAGTTAGTCACATAATAAGTCTTACATCACTTTAAGATAAAATATCTATAAAGTAGACACATTCATACAGAAGCTGTAGCATACTAATTAAACTGTGGTGACCGCATTCAGTAGGGAAACATTGCATATTATCCAAACATTAACAGTACTTTGAAAAGAAATGGCAGTTAAAACTGAATACAGTACTCAATATTGTATACGCAAAGCAATCACTATACCATTAATACACTCCTTTCCAAGTGAGGCAAAAACCTTGTCCCTGCAAACATACACACTAAATAAAGCAGCTGTATATAAGCAAATACAAATATTTTCAGATAAGATGCAAGTCTGCTTCAATAGACTGACTAGTCCTACAAATAAATATGTTTAACCAGCCAAACAAGCTCATACTGCAGCAGCAATATGATACAATTTTAAAGCAAAAATAGGAAACATACAGTAATTTACCATTGGAAGTTACAGCAACATAGTATGAACTAGTAGCAAGACATAACCGCACATCACCAGAAGCTGCAAAGGGGAAGAGCAGATAGGAGTAACAAGTTAGAAAAGATGGCACCACACACCAACCAGAGGAATTTGAATAGCGCTAAGGATGATGGAAGGTTACTATATTATTTATATTTCACTTAGCTCATTATGTATCAATTAATCTATCAAGGGAGTTATATATTGACTTTTATTGGGTCCTGCGGATGTCTGATGAAGTCTGTATCACTATAGATGAAAATGCAGTTGCTTAAGGAGCGTTCATGTGCTTATGTGCTTGTTCTACTATTTTGATCATTTTTGGCTGGTGGATTTTACATTAAAGTATTGACTCATTGGAAAGCTTGCATCCGGAGTGCTCCATTTAAAGAACCCATTTCTCCATGGGATCTAACATTATTCCTACAGTCCCTTAGTTTGTCTCCCTTTGAACCATCAGTGACTTGTGACTTAAAGTTTTTGTCTTGGAAAACTTTACTTTTGGTGGCTATTACATCTGCCAGAAGAGTATCTGAGCTTTGGGCCTTATCCTGCAAACTTCCCTACTTAATATTTGACAAGGATAGGGTTGCCCTTAAGACCAATGCATCCTTTTTAGCAAAGGTAGTTTCAGAATCTAATATAAATCAGACACTTCAATTGCCAGTCCTCTTCTCTAATTTTACCAGTAAAGGGGAGTATTTCCTTCATTTACTAGATGTCCCCAGACAACTACATTTTTACCTTCACAGAACAAAGGATTTCAGAAAGTCTGACCAATTATTTGTTGCATTTTCCTCTCAATCTTTAGGTAATCCAGTTTAAAAAGTTACCTTGGCAAAATGGCCAAGAGCCTGTATTACTTTTATCTGTCAGTCGAAAGGGCTCCAACTTCCATGCCCAGTTAAAGCCCATTCAACTAGAGTGGTGGCAACGTCTGCTGTTTTTCGTGCCAGTGCATCCTTTCACAATATTTGTGCAGTGGCCACTTGGTCTTCTCCACATACCTTTACCACTCATTACAAATTGGATCAGGTCTCAAGGGGATGGGCATCATTTGGTTTGATGGTACTTAGGAATATCCTTCCATGAGACCTCGCAAGGCTAAAGTAGCTGGAGACTCTGTTGCACAGTCAAGGACTAAGTGAAGATTGACAACATCAGATAAAGAAGTTATGTCTTGCCATAGCATTCCATCTGTGTTGTTGATTTTCACTAATCCTTGACATCCCCCCCTCCAACGTCCATCCTGAGACTCTTAGTGGATCAAATTCTTCAAGAACTGGGTTCATCATAGTGACACATATATGGTCTCTATTTATATTCTTGCTTCTTATCTGCCACTAATTTAGGCAAACTCGATCTGAGGTAACTTACAGAGGAGCATTATGGGTAGATCCTAGCTCAAGAGTTTGGGGGCATGAGCTGAAGTAAACAGCCGAGTCTATTCCGAGGCTCCGAATGGAGCCCACATTCAAGGATTAATGTAGATCGACAACACAGATGAAATGTTATGGTAAAACATAACTTCATTTTTTTATCTGAACAGCTGTGTGAGGCTTATGAAATCTTAACTGTTTGCTGCTTGAACTGTCTGGATGGCAATGAAGGACCACTGTGACCTACAGATGATTCAACACCACTTCCAGGACTTTCAACTTGGCCCCTTTTTGAATTAAGCATTTGTTCAGTCTTTTTTATTGAATGCTGTGGTTTTGGAGAAAACTCACCTTTTGTTGTGCTTTTCATTTTAGATCGCAATGGCAAAGAAGAGAAAGGAAGTTGTAGGCTTTCTGTTTCTAGAATTTCCTCTGATGATGGATTAGGCTTTTGTGCAAATTTTTTGTCAGTTTCAGAACATGAACATGGTATGGGATGAACATCAGTCACGATTTTGTAGAGGTTTTGTTTCAAGGTTGTCATCAAGCATGTACAAATTAATGTCATGGGTTTGGAAAACCTTTATATCTGGGCTCTCATCAAGTAAATAATCTTCTTCTTCAGGTATTTCATGTTCTTTTTCAAATCTTGTACATTTGCTGGCTTTAGTTTTTGAGTTTCTCATTTCAGTATATTGTGAAGGAATGGAATGATATCTCTCCCTAGATGATGATGGTATTTCCTCCTGTTAGATATAAAGTAAAAATATATGCATCAGTGATTGGTATCATTGTCTTTTTAGAATTTTAGATCAACTGTATGCATTAGGAATGTGCGTTCTATTGCAGTACAGGGACCCCATTAACATCTGCCTATCCTCACTCTGCATCAGATCTCTGGATTAGTCTGGAGGCAGCTGTAACCATGTTGGTCAGAGTCACCATCTCTTCTCTGGTAAAGCATGTTAACATGGGAGGCCTTGCTAGGGCTTAGGAGGTACCTTAGCTTCTCACACAATTAATTATGTTGTTATAGCCCCACCCCTTCTGTGTGTTTGCATATTTACTCGAGCCTGTGTGTACTATGAGGCATGGTAAAGCAGCATCACCATTCTGTCCCCTAAGGTGGTAAAGCTTCCTAAACCTCCCTGTATACCTAGCTTGCTTATGCTGCTTCTGAGCCCATGTCAACTCCGCCAGCTCCTGTTCTCCCCCAGAAAGTGGTTAGCAGGTAATGTCTTCCCACACATCTTCCTCTCCCTCTCTACATTGACTCCAACAGGTGCCTGGGTCAACTAGGTAGTAATCAGGACCTTATCACTCTCCACTACTACAGCTGACATTGTAATGTTTAAATTTAGAGCAGAAATATTATTGTCATTCTGTATTGTTAAGGTTCGACCATTAACTATGCTTTGCATTTCTAAATTAGACTGGTAAGATGTTCTTCTGATAAAAGATGCTCAGTATCCACTGCAACCTGTAAGATTATGCCCACTTTGTATCTCCGCAGTACAAGATAAGGATATACAGGTTGTAACATTATGAATTTCAGAACAGTGATTCACTAACAACAGTCACTCAATTAACTTACATGAAGTTAACTATCCTGTTTACTTTGAAGTAGTGTAACCTTGCAGTTTATTATAATTTACTTAATGGGGGGTTGGGTGGTGTAGTTCAGTAGACTGTAGGATGAATGGGGATACTCTTACTTACATAACTTTTATCTATTTTTGTGTTTGATGCAGTTTGTAATTTATTTTTGCAAGTTGGGCTATGTGTTCTGCCCCTCACCGTGTGGGCGATTCCATCCATCTAAACCTTGCTGACCAAATATACCAACTTTGACTCTGCACTACCTCTGAATAAAAGGAGTACTTGGTTTTTGTATGTAACCACGAATTTGCATTATTTGGAGATACTACAATCTCTCCATTATAATATTTAGACAGTATAGTTGTGGAGACACAACCCCATAGTGGGTAGGTGTACAGAAGTAAAGACTTTTTAAAAGTAAAATGCATAATGTTTACTGTGCCCTTAATGTTTTATGATAGTTTTTGCTTGCATCTTTTTCTGTCCTCTGCCTGCCATGCCTCCCAAGTCATACATGGGCCCATTCCTTGGGGCTGTAAAATGACCCTACAGGTCCACCAGGACAAAAGCCTGTACTGGGGACTGTCATCTAGACAGATTTTGGGGAAGCTTGAGCTCTTGCTGACATCCTGACGATTGAGAGTCGTTTTCTGTTCTGGCTCTGACTACACCTTCATGTGGTGATGCACATACCTGCCTCACCACAGGGACTGCCCAGTGCTTCGCCAGTTCACTCATGCACATCCCCCTCATATGCAAGGTACTGAAGTTACCCTTGCCAGCTTGGGCAGCCATGGTGCATGCCCATCCTAGACCAGCTCCTGTTTTCAGTGGCTTCTGAGACCTTCACCTCACAGAAAGAAGTATCAGGCAAAGCCAACCAGGAAAATATCTCTCTCCCCTACCAGGATAGGGATTGCCCATCCTCCCTGCCGGTACTGTCAGTCGCCACAACCACTAACTAAACCTGGACTGCTGGGTAGTACTCAGGGCTTTATCCCTCTATGCCACCCTGCTAGTTAATGTTTTATGATAATTTGTCTTTTTTTTTAGTTAGAAACTGAAGATCAGGCAGCATACTTAAAGATTTCCCTAATATGCTACTGAGCTTTTTTATGTTTCAAACAGACTTTTTGTTTTTATTAGTAAAAGTTGAAAAGAACATTTCTTTTTTTTTTTTTAATTTCTTTCTTTTGAGCAACTGACGTTGACAGTACTACAATGGATAATGGCTTTTCAGGAACCGTATGCTTCTAGCCTATTATTGCAAGTACTGTTGAACTATATTTTTTACAAAGACCAGAATATGCAATTGTTTCTCTAATTTCTACCATTCAATGCATTAAGGTTGCCTCTGCTATGAACATATTATCAGTTCAGGAAATTCATGCTTCTGCTGTGTGAAAGTCAGTACTACAGATCTTCAGCTTTCTAGAAATATATATTATTATATATATTATAATCTGCTTTCTATAAACTGTGCATAATTATTATAAACATCTTGTAGAGGAGCATGAGGTAATGCTGCCTTTTATGAACCACAAACCACGATACTTTAGCAGAAAAGGTGTAAAATGTATTTATATTGATGGCAGACGTAAACAACGGTTCCCTACAGAAGTGCAAAGTATGAGGTACAGCACTTCAGAAACTAAACTGCAATTCAAACAAAGCAGTGAATTGTGAATCTCACTGATACACATCGCAACCATTTTTGTGGGAAGGTGACACTGCTTTACAGTTATGTTGTGGGGCTGCCCCCAACCCTACTGCTGATCTTTACTAATTCCTAGATTACTACACCTCGGAGAAAGAGGAACATTCTGAGATACTGCCATCTTGAATTTTTGCCTTGGTTTTCACCATCACCATTATAGTGTTTGTTGACATTCCCGTTCTTATTTTGCCCTTCGTATACTTTTATTAACACTGTCATTTACATGTATAAGTTCCACTGTTCAAAGGGTTGTAGCTACACTCCTCACAGTTTAACATGCTTCTGTAAATGCAAGGTGTTAAGGGTTAACTAAAAAATCCTATTGAAGTCCACCTTCATTTAAATAATTACCAAAGTTCATAAAGCTATAAACTAGGTCAAGAAATGGAGAAGAAACTTCTGGCACGATATAGAAAGGAAACCAATGGGACCTATAATTTTCCTATAGGAATTCCAAAGAGACAGCCACATATACAGAGTTGTAAAAAGATTATTCTATATTTAGTATAACTGAAACAAAAATTCAATAATTTAAGATCATCCTTCAACAAAAACATAAAATAAAATGGTTATTCCATCAAGCAGAACAAATATGAATGGAAACATTTCATGTTTTCATGTGCCTTACACACACTGACAACATTCTTCTTAGTACGAATAAGGGAATTCTAACATGTTCAGTGTTTAATGATCTAACAAAGGGTTTGACTTTGTTGATCACGATTTACTACTAAGCCTTCTCCTGTCAACAGAAATCAGCTGTGACTCACTGCCTTGTTTCAATAACATCCTACATGATAGCCAATTCAAGGTTCACATCAGTTTCAACTCTTCCTCTGCTGCTCTACCTAAAGGGGTCCTTCAAGGTTCAGTTTTATCACTTCTTCTATTTTCCATATTTATCAACAAGTTCCCAATAGACCCCCAACAAATCAAAATCATTATGTACAGTGAAGTCATAGTCATCTATTAAGCTCTCTCTTTTCACTCCATCATTAAAAAATAATTAGAAGAAGACACACATATCTTATCATCCTGCCTTGACAACACCAAATTCATATTTAACTCCAAAAAGCTTTGATCTTTGCCACCAAGCAAAGACCCTTCTCAGTGCCACATCACTGGCCCATACACAACAACAACCTCAAATCTCTTGAACCAACCTCACACTTCAAATATCTAGGCACTTAGTTAGACCAACACTTTATCAGTCATCACCACATGAAAGCAACCTAATCCAAAATTATCTCCCTACTTTTTGATCTAAAAAACCTCCCACAAAACCAAAGCTGTCACTGTCAAAGGTACTCTCTTAGATTAACTTGAATACAGCCTACCATCCTGACTAACATCTCAAAGAAAACCTTAACCACCAGTTCTAGCATACACAGAGTCATTACATTAGCCCTCAACAGGGAGCATCACTGCAATGTCCTTACCAAAGCAAAAAGGCTTCCTGTTGGAAAAAGATGTACTCTGCTACTAGCTTCACTCAGCTATGAGCTACTTAACACAGAATCCTTCCCATGTTGTCCCTGGGAGGCTCAAAAGGAGAACCTCATACTGTCACCTATGATGTCACTGTAATGATACCCATTCCGTAAAACCCATAGATACAGATTATATGTTACCAACTATGTCTTCTAAAATCTGGCTCCTGCACCTGGAAATCCATTCCACTGAACAACCGCTCTCTCACCACATACCCAGAATTGATTTATTTATTTGACATATTTTTACCAAGAAATTCCAACTGGGCATAGAACCCATTTTTAACAGAGGCAATGGGAGAAACATTCCAATAACAGAACTTTGAATGCATGTACAGTAATGCACAATTTGTAATATAAGTGTGATGACAGAAGAACCAACAGGGCAATAGTGATATAATACAAATGTGGTGGCAGAAGAAACAACTGTACAATATTTACATTTTTAAGTATTTACAGAATCCAACTTTCCTATAATAACAAGTGCCTTGCATTTTTTTCCAAAAAGAATGCATAATATAATGCCATTCTTTCCCATATATTCTCTCTTTAGCCTCCTCAGTTACTCCCACCTGATTAATTCATACCATCAAGGATACCACTAATAAATACCACTCCCTTCCATCTCCACCTTCTCCCCAATCAACTTATTTGTTGTATACAGTGTACATAAGTCATTCTTAATTTTAGTCCTTCATCTTTACTGCATTTTATTACAAGATTTAATGTTTTACTTTATTTTACATTTTGCAGTATTCTTTTCAGCTACTGTATTTTATGCATGTTTTATAGGTTCATAGGCTGGTACTAGGCTATCGGCCCTAGGGCCTATACAAGCCTAGCCATAACAATTCCCTTGGATATTTCTTCCCACAATATTTACTTCCCTGGACCCCTGTCTAGCAGGGTGACTGACATGATCCCCAGGGTGAATTTCCTATCTCCCATCCAATCGTCAAGGTTCCTTTTGAAGAGGGCCAAGGAGGCGCTCTGCTTGACATGTATGGGTAGTCTATTCCAGAGTATGGGGAGTCTCTGGGTCAGGAACCTATCCCTCCAGCATGTTTTGTCTATTGTGATGACAAAGTTTAGATCCCTGGAGCGTGTGGCTCTGAGGGACTGGGATTTCTTTAAGTGGAGCATGTCCAACAGTTCAGGGTTTGACATGGCCTTGTATGTTAAGCAGAGATTGCCTCTGAGTAGAAGATATGCCACAGAGTATAGCTGGAGTTTTTTTAGATGGTCAGCATAGCGCATCTGCTTAAGGCCTGTGATTCTTTTAGAGGGGTATTTCTGCAGCCTTTCCAGCTGTTGCAGATGCCTTGTGAGGTACATACCAAACGGGGTGTTTTACTCTATAATGGGTCTAATGAGGAATGTGTACAGTGGGACTATGACCTCCTTTTTCCTGGATGAAAAGCCCTTAGTGATGAGGTTTGCCACATAGAAGGATTTCCTGACTGTTGTGGCGATGTGGTAATCGAAGGTGTGACCACTGTCCACCTGTGTCCCTAAGTCTCTCATCACACTTTCGGTGTTTAGTGTACTGCCGCCTATGTGGTAATTCATGAATACATGTTTTTTCCCAAAGGGGATAACTATACATTTCTTGGCATTAAGCTTGAGCCCATGGCTCTGGCACCAAGCATCTGTTTCTGTAAGGCCCTTTTGTAGAATATCCACATAATTTGGGGATTCAGTAATGGCTCCCAGTTGGCAGTCATCTGCAAACTTTGTTAGCCAGAGTCCCTTAGTGTTGGCCTGTACTTCAGAGACGTAGATGCCAAACAAGAGTGGCCCCAGGACTGAACCGTGAGGTACTCCACTTCACTTGTCTGGAGCTGGATTTGGAGTCGGCTACTTTTACAGTCTTGGTTCTGTCAGTAAGCAAGTTGGCAACCCATTGAGTGATGTAGGGATTTATGCCCAGCGTAGTAAGTTTATCTATGATTCCAGAGTAGGGGATGGTGTCAAAGGCCTTGGCAAGGTCTAGATAGGCTGTGTGGACAGCCTTACCCTCGTCCACAGCTCTGGAAACTGATTTGAAGAAGTCAGTCAGGTTCAGGAGACAATATCGCCCCTTCACAAACCCAAACTGGGTGGGGTCCAGTGTTTGAAGGTTGCCAATGCCTTTGTTTATAAGTTCCATGATAATGCTTTTCAAGCCCTTGCAGATCAGGCTCAGCAGACTGATGGGATGGTAGTTTCCGGGATTCAAGGTGGATGCCCCTTGTATCTCTCTGTGGTTATGTATTGTACTTTCTCAAGCTGAGCCTGAGGATGGCCCAGCTGGCTCAGTGTTACAGCCCAATTAACAACTGAAAATAAAAAAGTTACTGTTACTAAAAAATATACCATTTATGCAGTACCTGATGGTCTTCTCATTTGTTATTTTAATGAATAACTTAGCAACACTTTTTAGTATCATGTTGTAATAATGAGTAGAACTAATTGGATTTACTTAGTTTTAACATTTTTTAACATGTTAGTTTATTTGTTAATTCCTATTGCAACTATTTAGTCTTTAATGACCACCACCCAGTAATCTGTTGCCCCATTTTGTACATTGCTACCTGCTCAAACTAAATGAATAAAAATAAATTATCATCATAAATAAAAGGAAATGCCCAAATGAGAATCAAGTCCAGTGTATACATACCAGATATTTTTGATGACACTCATGTTTTACCACATGCAGCTATAATGAGATCAGATTATGGTGATTTGGATTAAATGATGTATACAGGATACATTATAAATGCCAGTGTGAGAAGAATGTAAATTCCAAAATAATAAAGGGACCGTTAGCATTCAGTATTGTGGTGATGGGGAAAACCAAGTTAAAAAATCAACACATTGCTACAATGTGTGCACTGTAGGAATATCAATCCATCAGGTGAAGAAACGTTAAAACATTGCATAAATGTATAGCCAGGAAAATTCTGCTACCAGTAAAAGAATCTCACAATTTGAAATCTAGCAAAAGATAACTCTGGAAGGAAATCTGAAGCACCTTCATGCCTATTTTATTAGTTTGCCCTAATACCAAATTAGTAACCCATAATTTCATCCTCTGGTGCATTCCATTCATCCATCCACCCACAACCCCTTGTCCCATTTTGCACATGGGGTCGGGGTGTTACATCAGCAGTGACAATCATCTGGAGCCAATGCTTACATCGACATTCATCATCAGAAAAAATAACATTACATCAGGGAAAGAAAGAAAGAAAGAAAATTGTGGAAATTATGTCTAAAATTTGCCTGTGTTTCTACTTAACCTTACAGAATTAAGGATAAATCTGCTCCTACAGCAAGACAGATGGACACATAACGAAAAAAACATTATACTAAGGAGGTTTATGACTCATGAAAAACAAAGGAATATAGCAAGAAACTTGAGCACGGAAGAAGGTAATTCCCAAATACCCCAGCAGTTAACTTTAGAGCATTTTTTTTCATTCACTGATCATTTAATCCACTTGGGGCCACAAGGGAAGTCATAAACAATACCATCAGTCAATGGATGTAAGACAAACAAATTCTGGGTGGGATGCCAGCCTGTCAGAGAATGCCCATATATACACACTAATGCACTGCTGGGATACCTATGGGCAGTTTACAAGGTTGCCACTTCATCTATAGCATGTTTTTTGGAATGCAAGAGGAAACTAAAGCACCCAACAAAAACTCATGCATACATAGCTAGAATAAATCCTAGTAAATGCAGTGATCGGCAAAATGGGTAAAACAGGCCAGATATTGTGCATTGCTGTGTATAGCAGGTTGTCTACTCACACTAACTAAACCATCTGACTAGACAGGGAGCTGAGGTCTAACATCTGAGATTAAAAAATGCAGATGGAAAGATGAAGCAGAGATAGATGAATGACCACCAGTTTTAGTCTTACGTATTTCTGATAAATCAATAAAAATAAATTCTCTTCGGAGAGGCAAACAATTGGAAAGCAATGTAAAGAACAAGGGAGAATAAACTCTAAACTTTACAATAATAAGCAACAGAATTTGAAAATAACTATGCAGCTCTTAAGATATAAGCATGGAAGAATAGTATAAATATTTTGTTGCAAGCTCTTCTATTACTGTATATACATGAGTGGAGGCTAACTAGACATTCTAGGCAGACATTTTGCTTAAACAATAACAAAACCACAATTTTCCTAAATTTTACCTTCTCAAAGGTATGCTGTGGCACCTTTGTTTCTGGGTGGTCCTTTGAGCCCGATTCTACACCTTGTGCCTCCAATAATACTGGTCGTTCTTTGGGCTGTAACTTAGACTGCCACTCCTTTACAGACTTAATTTCCTCTTCCATCCAGGTCACCTTCTCACATATATGGCTGAGCAAAGATGTCTCAGATAAAAGTGATGATTCCGATTCTGTACCCTGTGCCTCTCCTACTAATGGTGGTTCTTTTGGCTGTAATTGTGACTGCATTTCCTTTACAGACCTTATTTCCTCTTCCAACCAGGTCATCTTTTCACTTAAACGGTTGAGCAACAATGTCGTGGATAAAACTGGTGAGTCCACTGCTGGCATGCCCCTGTCTGATGGTAGCTGCATCATACTTTCTAATTTATGGACCTGCTTTGTCCCCTCAAGCACCTTTAATTTCATAACACCTGCTTCACTGTCCACCACACATGGTGAAGATGTCTGTGGAATGTTAACCTCTGATACATCCTTTGATTCTGTTAGTTCTTCCATCAATGAAGTTCCCACTAGTGCTATTTCTTCACCTTGAAGCTGTAGTTTCACTTTCATTTGTTGCACCTCTCCTGTCTGTTGTACTACTAGGTCTGTAATGTGCTCTTTTTCTGACATATTCTTGTATTCTACATCTTGAACCACTAACCCCTCCACAGCCTTGGACTGTTCCTTCGTGGATGACATCTTTTCATTTTCATGTTCTTGCTCCTCTGGCATTGCATCAAAAGGAGGCTGTATCTCTGTCTTTATCATCTTTTCCCTGTCTTCTGTAGCTACTCTTTCTGTCATTTTCTTTGCAAGTTTTTTATTGTCTGGAAATGATTCAGACAAAAGCAGTTTCTTCAGGTCTAAAAAGACATACAGAGTTATTCACAGAAACATCCAAAACAATTACTGTTACAGAAATAAAATGTTATATTCACCAACAGAACTACCAGCAATTTATTTTAGGTGAAGTCTGGAATGCTTTTGTACTCTATATGTGAGCTGCACTACTGTAATGCTAAATTACACATAACATGGATTTACATAGATGACAATTACACAAAACACAATGTGTTACACTTGTTGATAACATGTTACAGAGTAATCAGTTTACTGGTATATGGCTGCAACACGTGGTCAATGTTTGACCAATGGTCCGGGCAAAGGAGGGTAAATAAAGAAGTAGGATAAGGGTATTTTCTACTATGTCAATGTCTCTTGGTGGAGGCCAAGGGCTAGCTCTGTTTATGTGGAAAGATTCATGAACACATGAAAGAAAGATTCACAAAAAATCTACCAGCATTATGAGCAACACATCACAGTGTCTGGACATTCATCTGCAGTTAGAGAAAAGCATAAGAAAAAGTTCTTCCTGTCACTAATGTGATGGCCAGTTGTGTGGTACTTGCATCTCTCCACCAGAGTAAGTTCAGGTTCTTGTCCCCTGTAGGGGAACTTCACCCCACTGTGTTATGTGCTGTGGGGTTATAAAGGTTCTGATGCAAAATGAATGCTACAGGGAGATTTTAAGGATGGGTAACCTGATACCAAGAAGGACATGGGCTCAGAAAAAACACAGACCATGAATGCACACCGAACAGCATGTACAAGGAGTTTACCGATTCGGGGATACCAAAGCAGCAGTATAAAGCTGTTATGCAGGGAGCAGGAGCACTATAAAAATCTGAAAACTGTTGCTCAAAAGGAAGTGTACAGTGAGGAATGATGGGAAGTGGAGTGAGCAGAAGAGCAGTGTGGGAAGGGCAGGAGAATAGGCTCAGGTGTGGTTTGGGAGATTTATGACAGGCATGAGAGGCACTTCAGATACTGTCACTTGTTTTGTAATTACAGTTTATAATCTCATCATAAAAGCCATGCACATCTCTCAGAAAATATGCATAACTGTAGCTCAACATTCAGTGTTTGATTTATTAGAATAAAGACCTTAGCTACACATTGTCTCCTTCCCTCAAAAGGAAGGTATCCGATGCTGCTATTTTCATTTCTGTCTAGAGTTTAGCATAACGTGGATCTAGTTCCCACAATCAGTTAATCCTGGTGGAGTGGCAGTTTCATTATTTGCAATGTGTACACATCAATTGTTGGTAAAGAGCCATTCACAGCAAACAAACTGTTTTACTCTTTCATGAGTTTTAAAGCATGTAGTGCAACCATACTCTTAAAAGTCCTGCATAGTTTTTAGTTGTGTTTAACAAATTGATACTAGAGAAAAGAACAGACCATTTTCTCCAAGCAGTCCAGCTGGATTCCTAGTGTAAGCCTGCAAGTGGAAAGCAGAGAAAGTCCCCAAATGTCACCCTCACAAATCAAGACCCAGATGTATACACGACCCACCACCAGCCCAAATAATTAAAACAGTCAGCACAACAGAGAGTTTTGCTGAACTTGACAGACAAGTCATTTACTCCCCACCACTCTAATAATTTGCAGTGCAGAATTTTCAACTTCTTTTCTCCTTATCCTATGCCAAGAACACAGATGGAGATTTCTGCAAGATTCTGTGCTTCATGTCATTGCACATCACAAGTGTAGGGACTAAATCAGGAATATGGCACAATTCCCATCTCAAAATTTGCCAAGGCAGCCAAACATTGCTGCACTGGGATGCCTCAGTCTCATCACCCACCCCATCCAGTGTAGCTTCAGAAACATGGTGGCTGAAGAAAGTAACCCCAAAACCCCATCAAGTGTATCTTCAGAAACACGGTGACTGAGGAAAGACACCAAAAGCAGCTGACAGTCAGTTGTCGTGGGGTGGGGGGGTAAAAAAGCTCTACATCCACATAGTGCAGAACAGTAAGCAAATGTAACAAGATCAGGCATCATCACATGGCTTCTCAATTACCCAACACAAATTAGTTGGATTACACAAGAGTAAGAAAAGAGCATGCAATAGGTAAGATAGGACAGGCTGACTTTAAAGCAACAGCAGAGAAGAACATCTTTTGTGTAAATTGATGGGTTGCTGTTAAAGATGAAGAAAGCTGAAGGAGATAAGATGCTTAAAACACCAGCAGGCAGAACAGAAAAACCCAGAATCAGAAGACACCCTGACTATCAAGAGAAACCTTGAACTGGCACAAGCAAAGAAAGGTAGTGATGACTCAGTTGGCCAGTTGTGTGTTGTATGCAGAGGCACAAGGCTCGTGGCTGACCATCAAATTGTATACAAATCTTAGTACAGCAGTGGACATAACTGTCCACTGGAATGCTTCAAAATGCAGCAAGTGATAAGGCTTGACATTTCTTGTCACCTGCAATCACTACTGCATGGCAATTCCTTCATGTTGTGACTGTCAGTGCTTACAACTTTATCCACCTGCCAGATAATGCAATGCAAGACATTTCAGAGAACTGTCAAGCTATTCAAACAGAGTAACTGGTAATGAAAAAGCTGAAGAACAAGAACAAATAAAAGAAGGAAAAGGCTGCCAAACAGATGAATATATATATACTCTAGCACGACACACCAAGGTCAGGAAGATGCTATACAGGTCCTGTCTCTGACAGAAGAAAAAAACAAAACAAAAACAAACAGCATACTAACACCAGGATGCAGAAAATCTCCAGAATTAGAATAATACATGCACAGAGCATTGTTAATTTCTACTGCCTCTTTATACTCTCCCCTTCTTTTACTTCTAATGCCTATAGGGACTGAAATATTTATTTATTTATTTATTTAACTTTTGTTGACCGGTATAGTCTAACTAGATATATATCCATTTTCAGTAGAGTCCCAGGGAGATAAGCTCCGAGAGATTATCATACTACAAACATTCTGGTAACAAGTTGTTATACAGATAAATACTATAAATTTCAACAGTTCAGAGATTTATTTTAGGCTTTATATACAATAGACTATACTAGTAACTAGTTGTTATACGGAATACATACTTCAAATTTCAACAGTTCAAAAAGTGTAACAATTTATACAAATCTTGTTGCAAGCCTTAGGTAAGATATTTTTGACTTTATATACAGAAGACTTGAACTAGGTATGTTAAATTATCTCTATTAGGATAAGACATATCTTTGCCAAGGATAGGCCTTGATAGAGAAAGGTGAAGACAGAGCAGGCATAAGGTCTGTAGTGAGGGTAACAGGGATACAAGCTGAGATTAGTCTGGATTTGTACAGAGACATAACCAATGTGTTTTAAGGTAGAGTTTGAGATTGTGCTTAAAAAGTATAAAAGAAGACAGTGATGTTAGTTCATGAGGGAGTTGGTTCCAATATTTTCCAACTGCACTGGAGAACAGAGCATCTCCTGACATGTTGTTAGATTTACATGTTGACACAAGTAGTTTATTAGATGAGCATAAAGTCTTAAGGTTTTTATATTGGGTAATGATGTTAGAAAGTATTGGAGTATTGGTCGGTTGGAAGAGGGTCTTGTGGGCAATGGTGAGTTGGTTAAAGTGAATTTGATTCTGAAGCTCTAACCAACCTGTTTCAGGTTATAGCAGTGATGGGTCCTGAAGGGGGAAGCAATAACAAATCTTGCAATGCTGTTGTATTAGTTGGCTAGCTTGTTAAGGTTATTTTTTTGACAAGTTAGTATATATTGAAGAAGCATAGAGACGAGTGGAGATAAGGTGGGAGTGGGCAATAGTGGCTCTAACTAGTGGGGTGAGGAAGGGGTTAATCCTATAAAGGGAGCCTAGTTTCCTGTTGATGGTTTTTATGGTATTGTTTATGTTGGTTTCAAAGTTCAGGTTGTTATCAATGGTTACCCCTAGACGTTTAGTTGTTGGATCAGGAGATATGAGTATACCATTACTGGATAAGACTGAAAAATTTATTGGAATGACTTACGGGTAGGAGTGAAGAGAAGGAGTTTAGTTTTTTGGGGGGTTTAAGAGCAGGCAGCGTTGTAGAAACCAGTTTTCTGTTGTATTAAACATTTTCTGAGTTAGAGTCTGCATTTGGGATTGAGAATTAGCTGAGCAGATTATTGTCGAATCATCTGCGTATTGTACACAGTTAGCTGGAGTAATAGTTAAGTTAAGGTCATTGATATATAATGAGAAAAGGAGGAAGCCCAATATGGAGCCCTGAGGAACACCTAGGGTAACAGAGAGATGAGATTATAGGTTGTTGTCCCATAGCACTGCCTGTTGCCGATTGTCCATGTAGGACTGGAACCATTTTATAGTCATTGTATCCAGAGAAAAGGATTTTAGTATATGAATAAGCAGATCATGGTTGACCATGTCAAATGCTTTTGAAAGGTCGATAAAGAGTGCTGAACAAAGAAGACTGTTATTACTGTTATTATTGATGCAGTCAGTGAAGGATAGGAGTGCAGTTGTTGTACTGTGGCAAGGCCTGAAGCCATGTTGACATTTAGCCAGTAAATTGTTTTGAAGTAGCTTGTCTAGTAACTGTCTATGGATGCACTTTTCCATTATTTTAGCTAAGGGGGAGAGTACTGCTATAGGACGATAGAATATTCTATGGAGTTTCCATCCTTGTGTAACGGGATAATGTGGGAGACTTTCCAGATGGTGGGAATAGTGCTTTCTTGTATGGTTCTATTTATCAACAGTGATATAGGATATGCTATGGTTTTGGCTGCCTTTTGCAGATATTCAGAAGGTAGCTGGTCAGCTGAGGGGGTAGTAGGTTTTAGCTTGTATAAAAAGTTGCAGATGAGAAAAGTTGGGACAGATAGCAGGTTTAGAGTTGGAAGAGAGTTAGTAGTAAAGATTGGAAGGGCAGAGCTATCGGCTGTTAGTTGATTAGCAAGTGTTTGGATGGTGTCTGTGAAGAAGGTATTAAAAGCATTAGCAGTTTGCTTTGGATTGCTGGGATTTGCTCCTATAGGGGGTGGTGTTGTGGATTGGCCTGGTCTAAGTAGTCTGTTTGTGTTAGCCCAGAACTTTTGTGGATTCTTTTGTTTGGTCTGTTGGAGGTGGCAGTAAAAGTTTTTTTTATCTTCAAGTATAGCTTTTTTTGTCTCATTTCTTTTTTGCCTTAATTGTTGTTGGTCTATGGGATTTTTAGTTGTTCTCCATTGTGCCCAGAGTTTATTTCTGTGTTGAATTTTTTGCCTGGTTTCCTTTGTAAGCCATGGAGCGGGTTTAGATTTAATTTTGATGGAATGCTTTGGTGCATGGTGGTCAAGGATTGTTAAGAATTTTGAGTTAAAGTAGTTTACTGCTTCGTCAAGCGGGAGGTATTTTTTGGGTTTTCAATCACATGCTTTTAGTTCAGCTTGGAAGTTGTCAGGGTTGAAATTTCTGTTGCTTCTTATTGTTCTATATATGGCTGGGTTGTGTATGCTAGACATTTGCCTGATTATGTAAGTGAGAGAATGGTCACTTACATCATCAGGGAGGGTCCCTGCATTGTAGAGTTGTTGGTGATTATTTATAAGAATCCAGTCTAGGATAGATTCTTTATTGTTAGGTTTATTAATTCTGGTTGGGGAGTTGATTCTTTGTGAGAAGCCATGAAGGTTAATATGGGAAGTTGGTGTTTCAGTAGAGCAGTCCTTCCAGTTTATATTAAAGTCTCCAAGAATTATTGTCTCCTGGGGAATATTTGAGGAGAGCTCAGCAAGGATTCCTTCCAGAGTGCTGGTGTTGTTACCAGGTGGCAAGTAGATACATATTATATTTAGGGATTTGCTAGGATTAAGCTGAAGTTTAGTGCTAATGATTTCTACATTGTTTTGTGAAGGGGAACTGAAATCTAGTATTGATATTTGTAGCCCTTCTTTATAAAGAATAGCAACTCCCCCTCCTTTTTTGCTTTGTGGTCTTTTCTTAAGATATTGTAGCCAGATATAGCAGTTTGCTATATATATTTATGAAATGGAACAAGGGATGAGTTGTTGAGAGGTACTGTAATGAAAGGAGGGTAAGCATATCTGAAGGGGAGGCTAAAGAAATCTATACAGAAGTGACTTCATTCAGTTTATGCTTTTATCATATTCCATTATTATATATTCTGTACTACTCTGACATAGTGGCTTAATAGTTAAAGGGAATGGGTTTCTGTGTGGAGTTGTGCAGTTTGCATATCCTTTGCGTCACTGTGTGGATAGTCTCCAGGTAATCTGTTTTCCTTCTCACCTCTCAAAAATATACTTACTTACATAATATATATATATATATATATATATATATATATATATATATATATATGTATATGTATATATATATATATATATATATATATATATATATGTATGTATACACACACGCACACCCACTCACACACACGCACACACACACATACACACACATACACACATACACGCATACATGCACGCGCGCGCACGCACACACACACACACACACACACACACACACACACACACACACACACACACACACACACACACACACATGGGTGCTAGTGACCCAAATGAATGAGTGGTAGGTATACACATGCACACATGGGTGCTAGTGACTTAGATGAATGAGTCATTGGTCAGCAGTTGCTTAGTTGAATGCAGATGATCAACTAGAAAATTGAACGAGAGGTTTGCAAAATTGCACACATCCATGGATCGAGGAGTTTGCCTTTACCCCATGTCTGGTGATTCTGGAGTTAGTATATATAATTATCAGGGTAGGTGGAGGTGCAGGGGGCTTGTCCCCTGCAAAAGATGATGTTTTATTTAATGTTTAAAAAGTAGTATATTGCATGTGCCAAGTCTGTTTCTTGGTGCATGTGTATTGATGTTTCGACTTCCATGTTTTTGACCATATGTAATTGATGCTTGTGCAGTGGACTTTGGGAGTTTTCACTTATTAGTGGTACACCTATACAGGTGCAGGGGGGGGGCATAGCTTACCTGCAAAATAGTACAATTAACGTACCATTGACTTTCTAGAGTGTAACGGTACGTTAATGTGTGTAGATGTATTCATTTTTTCCTTGGTTTACTTTTCAGCATTTCGGGTTGAAATTCTAAATGGTTGACGAAGCAGATTCGGAATCCAGAAAGTAAACCTATATATACACACCACACACATACATACATATATATATATATATATATATATATATATATATACACATATATATATATATATATATATATATATATATATATATATATATATATATATATATATATATATATATATATAATACTAATACACACACACACACACACAGACAGACACACACACACACACACACACACACACACACACACACACACACACACACACACACACTTGTATGTATAAATAACACTGTTGTGTACCCCTTTACAAGGAAAATGCTTGTTCTGTGCAAACAGATCTCATGTGTAACCTGAAAAGACTTATGACATATAGAGAAGGAGTAAGTCACAGGGAAACTCAGAGAAAGAGTGTTAAAAGAACTGAGTTCCAGAGGAGTTTATAACTGGAGACAAGAATTCCAGCTCTGGAGGAGACCAGTTGGTGCTCTTTATGTCTGGCATGAAGACTATTTCAGTGCTGTTTTTTCCTTTATACTGTAATATTTTTTTTAAAATGAGACCATTACTTTTGCTATGGAAAACCCAGACTGAAGTCAGCCTGTTGTTTTTACATTAATAGCTGTGATTTTTTTTTTTTTGAGAAATTTCAAAGGGGTTTACTACTTTATGTTTTATACACACACACACACACACACACACACACACACACACACACACACACACACGCACACACACACACACACACATGCACACAAGTGTATATTGTTCCCTTTATTTATTCATCAGTTGCTCATATATTCAGAGGTAGTTAATAGGCATGCAGTCCACGGCACCACCGTGGAGCCCAAATTCACAGTTTCTAACCACTGTCTACAACTTTTGAATCCCTTTTACCATTTTACTAGAAGTGCAATGAGCTATCCATTGTGCCACTCAGCCACTCACTTTGTGTGCATTCAGTGCATCTGTTCCACATTCCTGTATGCTCAATTAGTGTTACATTTTATGTGGGCTTGCATGTTGTTTACCACTAACTTTGAGACTGAAGCATTTTAGTGAAAATACAATGTGAGTTTTTAATGTTCCAACAGACTTTGTTCTGCAAAGCTCGAATAATGTCAGAGTGAAAATAATAAGGCAATGGGGTGCAGTGGTTTACATGGAGATATGTAATTTTACAAAATTTACATCCTGAGGTTGTACTAACATTTAGATGCTCTGTGCATTCAGATGAATAGCTGTGAACAATTATGACAAGTATTTTTGTTTGGTTTGTATCATTATATTGTATACTGCATTTAAGTTTACCCTCATAGCTTGGGTCATTACTAAAAATGGTCTATCAAAGTCTAGTTCACTTTAGTGGTTAATAATTTGTTTTCGTGTCTGATCAGGACAAAAAATGTGTGATAAAGAGACTGAGGAAAAGAGACTGGGGCTAATACAGTGTCCTGTTAAAGCTGTAGAAAGATATCTTAGCAGTATAAGGCAGAAAATAGAGTATTTGTCAGAAATGTAGATGGCAAGTGGAATTACTGATGTATAAAACAGTCACAGTACTAAAACTGCATCTCTGTCTTTCTCCAGAGTAAATAGGAGGCCAAATGCTCATATTCTGCCTTGGATTAAAAGAATCTTAAAAGAAGGAGGACCCTAAAACTTCTTGAAAGGCCTGGAGTTAAAAATAAGTGAAAAAAAATAGATGCAATGTCCTATCTCGCCTTCATTCTTACTAGGTTGGGTTCAGATCTGATCCTTGGCTCTGTCTCTGCCTTTATTTTCAAGCTCGAGGTCCTCTGCCAGATCATGGCTAACTCTATGCCCCAGCATGCACTGGAACCATCCCCAGATCTCATTTGCCGCTAAACAGATTGAGCATTCGCCTGCTAGCTCTGGATAAGTACAATTTCTTTTGACAAATTTTAGTCAAAAATTCTTAGATAACTTTAGTTTTATAGCTTACTGTGTCTACATGTGATTTAGTATTTTGTATTTGGACTGTTTTTCTGATTTTTGGGCATAATTTTTTCGGTATGCCTTGTATTTTCCTTTCCCAGCTTGTTTTAAGTGTAGTTGGTCTATTAGTGGTACAGTTCATTTAAATTAGAGAACTGCAACAGATCCCATTTAAGTTAGAGGGCTGTGTCCTTGTTTTTTCTCTGTGTGTTCTGTGTCCTCAATAGTTCGACCTGTTTAAGTTAGAGGGTCGAGCCCAACTATAAAAAAAAAAAAAAAAAAAAAAATGTTTGTCGGTCAGTGTACTGTTGTTGTTTGCTGTCACTCTTCTCCTTTTCTCCTTAAAATATCCGGTAGGGATTCTAAATCAATGGGATTTAAAAAGTGTGACAGATGCTGCAAAAAGATGCCCCTCAGCGATAAGCACACCCTTTGTGTTTATTACCTTGGAGCTGTCCATCTCCAGGAGTCGTACTCTGTTTGCTGGTCTTTAAATCATAGAGTCCTTCTGGAGAGGAAAAATAAGTTGATTTTAAAAGGTCTACTTAAAACCCACTTTTCAGAGGCACTGGAAGATCTGGGTTTGTCTAGATAGGATAACTCAGCTTTTGCAAAGTCTGACAAATCAGACAAATCTTCAAAATCTGTAAAAAGACCTTCCTCTTCATCCTTGAATCTGGTATACAAAATTCCTCAACTGTCCTCCTCAGATCCGAATTCTGTTGGATCAGACAGGGCTCCATCAGCTCAGATACCTTTTTGTTCAGTGCCTGTGGAGTTTGAGCTAGGGAGCCGGCCCCCAACCTTGGAGCCAGTCTCCTCTATGTTGAAATTGCCCATATTACAAAAGGCTAAATCTCCCACTCTCTCGACCCGATCTTTTAGGAGTTTTTCCAATGATGCTGTGGATCAGGTGGTACAGAAGCTTTTACAGACACAGGTGCTAGCCAAATTACTGTTGGATCCAGCCCCCAGGGCTTCAAATCCTACGACATCTACTTCCTCTGCTCCAAGTCCTCCTCTGATCCAACCACTGGCTTCAGAGTTGGAAGGTCTGGAGTTGGTATTAGTGGAAGTGTCAGATCTGAGACCCACCACAGGTTCCACAGATCCAACCTTGGCTTGGATGTCCTTGGCTCCATCAGAGCTGGAGGGGTCTAGGAGCCGACACTCTCCAGTCAGGTCCAAGGAGGCGAGTTGGATCGGACAACTGTCAGATTTGATTTTGTCTTGCTGGGCCTTGGCTCGGATGAGTTCAGCTCCTAACTCAGCCTCGGGTCCTTTGTCTTTAGTTCCAGGGGGTTCTTTATCTTCTTCGGACCCAGGGATATCCTCGGATCAGGAACGAGGGGCCTTTGAGTTCAGGAGGAGGGTGCTGTATCCACAGACAGGTCCACAGTCATCTTCAGATATTCTTCCCTCTAGAGCATCAGTGCCTGCCTCTTTACCCCTGCACCCACAAGGATGCAAAGACCCTAGACCACATGATGCCCCACAGGGTATCCCCCATTCTTCTGAAACCTCCCCAGAATACCCTTCTGAGGAGGTTCCTAAAGAAAAAATGTGCAAGAGGAAGCACTTAGACTCCCCAGAGGAGTCCATCACTTTTGATACGGACCTTGATGAGGCAGAAGGGTCCCCATGGTCATCTCCTGATGATATCTGCTTTGGAGACATTCAGGAAATGTTAAAACATAGAGATAGCTGGAAGTCCTCTAGCCCTTTGGTGGAGGAGTCCATATACCTGAAGGCCTTTGGGTCTTACCCTTGCACCTCTTGGGTGACTCCGCCATTCGATGAGCTCCTTGAACTGGTTTCTTGGATGGTGTGGGAGTCCCCAGATTCCATGCAGCCTACTCAAAGGAGGCCAAATAAATTTATTACACCCCCCCCGACAAATATTTTTTGTTGAAAGGAGTCCCAGTTGATGACATGATCGTGGAGGCGGCCATTAAGAAGGAACACTTGGAAACAGCTTCTTCTGTCCAGCCATCATCCAGGACTATGGACAGGTATGGAAAGCACATTTTTTTCTTCAATGGCCTTTTCTCTCAGATCACTGAACTATCTCACTCATTTTATGAGACTACAGAGGGATCTCTTGAAAGAGTTAGTAGATACCCTCCAAGGTTCAGTAGCTGAAGGGGGTCCCAACAAATTAGCTTCTCAGTCCACTACCTTAAACTCAGTTGTTAACTCATGCATGATATTCCTCTCATATGCAGCAAGTAGAACAGCGGGTTCTGGAATTTCCCTAAGGAGACATTCTTGGATGCGCTTATGTGACTTTGTGGAACCCTTTAAGTCTTCCTTTGTAAACGCCCCATGTGATGGCTCGTCTTTGTTTGGGCCTAAGGTAAAGGACACACTAACCAGGTGTGAACAGGAAAGAAAGACTCTGTCTGCCATAGGAGTCCATTTTTCCATGCCTACTAGACTTTATCCCAAAGGTCAGAAAGGTAGTGGTAAGATGTGGTTCCAAAAATCACAGAGATCTTTTCAGGACACACATGGTGAAAGTTCCCCCAGGGGCAGAGGGGGAAGTAATAATGGAAGACACCGACCTTGTGGCAGTGGGTGTCTACAAAATCAGGGTGACAGAGAATCCTTCTTTGGTAAGCCTTTTCAGCACTCCTGAAAGGAGGCCCAATTGTCTAGCTCTGGATGCAGTCAGGGGTTGCTTATCTTTGTACCCAGAAGCCTGATGACAACTAAAAACAGACAGATGGGTACAAAGCATCATTTCCAGAGGCTACATCATTCCTTTTTCCTTTTCTGCTCCAAAGATGAAAAAAGTTCCAGATGTTCCACCCAGTCAAAGGGAACAGGCAACTCTAGAAATTCAAAAGTTGTTAGACAAAAGAGTCATCCACGAAGTCCCTGCAGACCAAATAGGGTTCGGAGCTTACTCAAAATTCTTTCTAGTTCCAAAGAAAACAGGGGACTGGAGACCCATTCTGGATCTCAGCATAATAAACAAATTGGTAAAGAAGAGCAAGTTCCGGATGGTGACACTGCAGTCAATACTCCCATTCCTGAGAAGAGACAATTGGATGTGCTCTATAGATCTCCAGGATGTGTACTACCACATAAAAATAGGCAGGCGATTCAGGAGACACTTTTGCTTTTGGCTGGGAGCCAGTCATTACCAGTTTTGAGCTCTGTTCTTTGGCCTCACTACAGTCCCCAGAGTGTTCACCAAAAGTATGGCAGTAGTAGTGGCTCACTTGAGACATCTAGATTCCCGGTGTTTCCATACTTAGATGACTGGCTCTTAACCACCACGACCAGGCATCTGCTAATCAAGGCCAGAAATACAAACTTGAAACTCTGCTCCCGCCTAGGGATTACAATAAATTTGAAAAATCTGCCTTAGTGCCTTTTCAGCATGTGGTGTTCATAGGGGCAGAATTAGACTCAACACAAATGATGGCAAGACTCCCACCAGAAAGGGTCCAGTCTCTAAGGTACCAGATGAGATATCTTTTGAGAACAAAGTCCCAGTGAGGATAGTTCTCAAGGCTCTAGGGATTATGGTAGCAGCAATAGTTTTAGTTCCCCTAGCATGTCTACATATGAAGATTCTTCAGTAGTTGCTATCCACTCAGTGGTCAATGCAAAAACTACCAATGTCTCACAAAAATAATCATAATGGAAACTTGCAAAAAGGATCTTCGATGGTGGATACACTCCACTCAAGTGACTCTAGGTCGACCATTTGTTCAGTCCCAACTAGTGGCCACAGTGACCATAGACGCCTCCCAGATGGGGAAGGGCAACATTATCGGGGAAAGACAGTCCAAGGCACCTGGCAAAACCATGAAGTCCACGTGCACAACAATGTCTTAGAGATGAGAGCAGTGTTTTTAGTGCTGAAAGCATTCAAGGACTCTCTCCCCCCTGGGAACCATTGCAATCCAGACGGACAACATGTCAGTCATATGTTATATAAACAAACAAGGATGGACCAGCTCTTACCCCCTATGTTGAGAGGCCCTGAGAGTATGGCAATGGGCAACCTTCTCCCAGTGCTTTCTGATAGCAATGCTCATCCTGGGGAAATCCAACATAATAGCGGACTGACTCAGCAAAGCGATTGTGATGCCCCATGAGTGGTCCCTGAAACAGGAAGTACAGGAAAGAATTTTCAGAAAATGGGGCCAGCCTTGCTGTGACATTTTTGCAACATCCATGAATACCAAGTGCATCAACTACTTTGCGCTCATCCCCCCTCCAGTGGAGTCATCAAGGGATGCCCTTGTACACGATTGGCCCCCAGGTCTTCCCTACTCCTTTCCTCCATTCCACTAATTCCCAAAGTACTTCAGAAACCCAGTTGTTTGGGAAGGAACTTCATACTCATTGCTCCATACTGGCCTCACCAAATCTGGTTCCCCCTTCCTGTGGCCTCATCTTCAAGAGGAGCCATGGGTTCTTGACCTGGTTCCGTACTTTCTGACTCATGCATCAGGAATGCTTCACTCATACTTTCAGAACTTCAAACTGACAGCATGGCTGCTCCGATTCTAATGATAGCCTGGCTTCCAACCCTCTCCTTTCAAGTTAAACACATTCTAATTTCTTCTCATAAGGCTTCAACGATAAAGATTCACAAAAGCAAATGAAAAAGATTCTGTTTATGTGCTGCCTATAACCATATCAATGCTTTTTCTGCTCCTATTAGTTTCATCCTAGACTTCTTAGCTAAACATTTTAATGAAGGTGTAGCTGCAGCTACTATTAGGGTTCAGTTAGCAGTGATCTCAAACTTCCATTTGATAGACAATGGCACTAATATAATGTCTCATAGGCTATGTAAGGCTTTTCTCAAAGGCACCATTTTGTTAAGACCACCTATCAGAGACCCTCCAGCACCTTGGGATCTGAATTTCATTCTATCTCATATAGTTTTTCCTCCTTTCGAACCAGTATCATCTTGTGGAAAAAAGTTTTTGACCTGGAAAACCATTTTCCTGGTGGCTATCACCTCTGCTAGAAGAGTGTCAGAGTTTCAAGCGTTGTCCATAAAGCCCCCATATTTGCTTTTCCATAGAGGCAAACCCCTCTTTTCTACCTAAAGTGGTTTCAGAAACAAATTTGAACCACTGTATTGAATTACCAGTTTTCTTCCCAAATTATGAAAACAAAGCAGAGTACATGTTACATCAATGGATGTACATAGACAGTTATGTTTGTAACTACATAGAACTGCAGATTTCCATAAATCTGATCAACTATTTGTTTCCTTTTCAGATTCTAAGAAAAGATCATCTGTGCCTAAAGTTACACTTTCTAAGTGGCTGTCAGATTGTATAACCTTTGTTTACAAGTCTCAAAATAAGGAACTTCCTAAAAGAGTTAAAGCTCATTATACAAAAGCCATTGCTACTTCTTCAGCTTATTTTAGTTAAGGTGCCTATTGACACTATTTGTGCTGCAGCAACATAGGCTAGCCCCCATACCTTTATCACTCATTGCAAAGTTAATTTGGCCTCCAGGAGTAGGCCCTCCTTTGGATCAATGGTTCTAAGGAATATTCTCCCGTGAGCCACCCAAGAATCAGGTTGCTAGGGATGCTGTCCCAACCTAGTAAGAATGAAGGCGAGATAGGGCAACATCACATAAAGAAGTTATGTACTCATGATAACATTCCATGTGTGTTACCCATCTTCGCCTTCAGTCTTACATCCCACCCTCCTTCCCCGTCTCTTTTCCTTTACTCCTAGAAGACCAGGTCTAGTCAATTTGGACCCCCTTGACCTCTGCCCTTCTACATCAGCCTCCAAGTCCTTCCTTGGAGTTAGGCAATACCATTATAAATTTAAGGCAAACAAGATCTGGGGATGATTCCAGCGCATGCTGAGATAAGGAAGTTAGCCACAAGCTGGCAGAGGACCTTGAACTTGAAGATAAAGGCTGAAATGGATCTGAGGATCAGATCCAAACCCATCCTAGTAAGAATGAAGGCAAAGATGGACAACACACATGGAACATTATGATGAGTACATAACTTCTTTTTATTAGCTTGCCAAATGCATGTACATGCAGAAGTGAAATATCAGCACACCTGTTAAATATATTTTTGTGGGATTTCTTATATTGTCCTTTTATGTTTTTGTTACTTTGGCAGCTTTATAGTAACATTCATTAATAACATGTGACAATCATCACATATAGGACAAGAACTTAAATTATTGATTTAATACTCAAACTTTGGTACACTGCTAGAGATCAACATCTGGAATAACCTGAACATTTCAGTAATCATTATTTACAAAGTATGAATTAAAAGGCCAGAGGACCGATACAGAGACTGGGGTAAATCAGCACTCCAGGTTCAGTGGCAGCCTCTGAGTCACCAAAAAGGATAGCTGTGGCAGAAAAGCTAAGTGTGAGATTGAGATGATTTGAGTCCGGCACTTGGCTACTACATCATGGAGGGCTACTGTGCAGTTACTTCATAATAACTTGTCATTAACAGGGAAACAGATGGACAGATAATAGTGAGTAACAGTAAGCCACTGGACAACTATGCCTGCCTTCACCAAAAAGCAGTAATCATAGAAAATACAAGACAACTGGGTCCTGTGGCTATTTAAGCCCTGCCAGTATCCCCCTTAGACCTTACCTTCTTTTTTAAGGAGCAAGAGGTCAGTCATATCAGGAGTGAATTTATGGATCCCCATCCAGTTGTCTAACTCCTTTTTGATGTTGCATTGTTTAATTTTGAGTGGAAATTTGTTCCAGGGAAGAGGTAAGCATTGGGTGACAAATCTGCCTCTCCACTGTCTTTTGTTTATTTGCTGAATCAGATTTAGATCCCTAGTTTTGGTGTTAGTGGGACTGTTTGATTTATGGAGATATAGTCTTAGTAGTTCAATAGGTAGAATACTCATCTTTGTTGCTGGGAGATTAGAAAGCTGTGGGCTCATTTCCTACCCCAAGTACAGACACTGTAGTGCTGCATTATGAGTGGCGCTCCACTCTTTAGTGTGCCATCCTTCGGATGAGATGTTAAACCTAGGCTCCATTTGCCCAGTTATGGGAATTCATGGAGGTTTAAAAATTCTCATTGCATTTTTCAAAAATGTCCGGGAAAGTTCCCAAGTGCCCAGGCCAAATTTCACCAAGTCAGTATGAATACCAGCTCATGTCTTCCTGGAAAAAAAGGAGACTGACCAAGTGGGATTAACCCAGTTAATAAAGCATATATACAAACATACACATACACACACACATACGCGCACACACACACACACACACACACACACACACAAAAAATAGATAAATATCATGTCCTGAAAGGCAAGGCACAGATTGCCCCTAAGGAGTCTATCGGGCACTGAATAAATGGGCAGTGCTTCGAGTCTCTCCTGGTAGCTCTTGCCTTTTAAGCTTATGTGACCTTTTTAGTTAGGAATTTTTGGGGTCTTCTTATTTGCTTTATGTGCCTAAGAAGATACTTCCCAAAATGGGCATTACATTTGATAATAGTTCTGATCAATACAGAATATAGAAGGGTAAGTGCTTCCTTGGATCTAGATAAAATATCTTTTGCAATCAGATGCAAAAGGTAAAAAGATTTCCTAACCACTGTTGGAGTGTGATGGTCAAAGGCAAGGGAATTTTCTACCCATTTCCTAAGTCTCTTAGCACATTTTCATTTAGAAGTGGAGTGCTGTCTATGCTCTAAGATGGATGAATAAATTGTTTACCAGTTGCAGTGATATTGCAATTTTTGGCATTTTGTTTTATCCCATTCTTTTGAGCATCAGTTGTTGACATGTTTGAGTTCCATTTGGAACTTCTGTGTATCAGGGGGAACTGGGATGACACCAAGTCTACAGATGTCTACAAACTTGGCTAGCCAGAGATCCCCATTTCTAATATGGAGATCTGAGAAGTAGATGCCAAACAGCGGGATAATCTGCAGAGCCCAGAGGAATAACACTGGCCACTTTCATTTTTACTAAGAATGCACCTGCCACCATCACTACATGGGTTCTATCCTCCAACCAATTTGCTATCCACCTAATTACACAGGTGCTGATTTTTGTTTATTATGTTAGCATGCAATATGGTGTCAAACATTTTAGCCAGGTTGAGGTATGCTGTATGGAGAGCATGTCCACTGTCCATGGCTTGTGTTATCCTCAAAGAAGTAGGACAGATTCATTATGCAGGATTTATCCTTAATAAAACCCAACTTTTGGGGATCAAGTCTTATAAAATTGTTGATATCATTACTAATTATGTTAGTTATGATACGTTCTATGGCTTTGCAGATGGAACTGGTCAGGCTTAGGGGCCTGTAGTTTCTGGGGTCAGTGGAGGGTCCTCATTTGTGAAGTGGCATCAAAACAGCTGTGTACCATACTTCAGGGACAAAACCAGTGGCTATGATCAGGCTGAATAGCTGTAGGAGCAGGTCCACTAGGACATGTTTTGTACTGTTTACCTGGTTGTTGTTGTTGTTGTGTCTTTCGGCTTTTCCCAGTTAGGGGTCGCCACAGTGGAACTCCAGTCCACTAATGACTGGTAGTTGATTTTTACGTGCCAAGTTACCAGCCCTAACACACAATCTTCAACGAAGGTACGCCCATTCACGCATGTCTCCACACAGAAGACGCTCTAGCTGAGAATCGAACCCGGACAGCTTCTTACTGTGAGACGACAACGCTATCACAGCACCATATAAGGCATCATGAATGATCTATTTTTCATTTTGGAGAGTAGTTTTAGCAAGTGTTCTTTGGTTATGATAGGAGTTTGAATGTTGTGAAATATATGGGCTTTATATAGTTGTTTTGGGGGAGAAATTTAAAATTAATCTGTTTGCAAATATGTTGGATATCTCTACTGGATCAGAGTAAATGGTGCAATTTTGGATTTGTTCCGAGCAATGGTGGGTGTTATTCCTTAGTTTCCTAATGTAACTAAAGAAGATTATGTAATTGTCTTTACTTTCTGATGCTAGTCTTCATTCACGGGATGCCTTTGTATTCCTGATGGTGTTTTTAGCTCCTTAAATAGCTTTTAATGTTAACCTAGATTTGAGGGTTCTTTTTTTTTTTGCTATACACTTTAAGAAGTTGTTTTCTTTTATTGTACTTTTTTATTTATACATAGGACCACTGATCTGGTTTACTGTTAAACTTCCCATTTTGTTTGGATCTGGTAAGGAGTGCAGGTCAATGCATTCATCTAGATGCACATAGAGTTTATTTGTGTAACTACTTGCTCTGTCGGTATCTTAGATAATACAGTTAAATATGAATTTTGACAATTCATCATAAAATTATATAATGTTTGTATGTTTGAAGTCTCTGAGCTTTGTGTTGTTTAAATTTAACTGTTTAGATATTTTAAAGGAAAATATTACCAGTTTGTGATTGAATTTAACTGGAAAAGGGAGTACAAGGGGATAGCTGATGTCAATGCCACTCTGCTAAAGACCAGGCCAAGAATATTTTGATCTCTAGTGGGTTCCTTGTCAATCTGGTCCAGGGAGTTTGTTTATGAAATCCATGAATTTTTGTACATAACCTACAGGTGAGTTATAAGGTATCCCAGTTTATCATTGGGTAAAGTCTCTAGGATAATGGAATTCTTGTTGATTTGGAGATCATCCAGTGTAGTTAGGAACCTAATGTGGTTTTCTGGGAGCACAGAGGAGGGCCCTCTATCATGCTATTGTGATCTGACTGTTGGTCCTGTTTAGTGTGATATGAATCAAAATCAGTTCAGTTTCTGAGTCTCTAGAGATTTAGTTAAAATTGGTGTGGTCCCTAACAAATAGTTACCATCAAGCTGAAAGGCATGCCAGGTGCAAAACTCTGAAATGGAGGAAAAGCTATAAGTACTTTTAAACCAAGTTTCTGTGGTAACACACACACATACGTATGCACTCCAAATGCAGTAGAGCCTCAAGATCAGACAGTTTGTTATTTAGACTTCTGGCACTGAGCAGAGCCAGCTTAATGTGGTCTGGTGCTTGATTTGTTTTGGTTAGTTTTGGAGAGCCATCAGCTGGACTCAGCCTAAAAAAAGGCACTATGGAGGCAGCAAAGGCTTTAGTTAGTATGTAGAAGTCTTGGGATGAGAGGTGCAGGCCATCTGTTAACAAAGGTGACTGTCTAGCCTCTTATCCCATACTGACACAGCATGGACCCCTTAAAATGATACCAACAATGCAGCCAGTTGTTGAAGCCAATCATCTTTTCCCTGTACGTCTGGTAGGATTCAAGGAGAAGGAAGGAAGGATTCCACTCAAAACCAGGGCTTTACCTGCATTTGTGACCTGTATGGAGAGCTCTGTCATGTCTCTGCATATCCCTCATGATTCTACAAACCAATTAGCTCACATTCACATGGACCACTATCATGTCATAATAATATTTGTTTGGATTAAGGGCCCTTTATATATTAAAGATCCTGGCTCCTAAAAAGCCATTCACTGTCAACCTCTCTTTGTCCAGCCTTGTGAGAATTGAGTTGGTGTGTCTTAAAATGGAGTCACCACCAGTCACTAGTACACTTTTGTTAGAAGAGTGCCTAAGTGTGCTAGTTTTGGAGTTGTTAATTACCTGATGACCTTTTCTGAGCTAGTGCTCATAGGTGTTGTAGTGCATGATTTATACTGAGCCATAGATTTAGTAGGTCTTGGATGCTTAGGCAGGGACTTTTTAATGGCATCAGCATGTAATGCTTTACAGATAATTTGTGTGGAATGCAGTGGTAATGTATGTGTGTGTGCACGTGCGTGCGTGTGTGTGTTGCTCATAAGTTGTGTTTGTGAGAAAGAAGGCTCTAATCTGGCTCATTACTTGTATCTCTCATATATAGATTGCAACAAATTAAGCGATAATTCATTATCTGTCAACATCAGGGAATTGCTGCACTGCCTGAGTATACCAAGTGCAATGAGGCTGGAAACTGAGGGTGGATGAGTATGGCCTATCTTCCATTTTTGTCCAAGAATATAGTAATTTATTAATAGGTGTCTCACATTTGTAGTTTGTATTTGTAGTATAAGAAGAGATAAGTAATATTACAGGAATATGGGATAAGAATTTATGTAAAATGGTTCATGAGAGGGGGAAATTAATACAAATAATAAGAATAATAGTTCCCAGTTATCTAAAAAGTACTGTGCTCATATTCAGTGTGGGGAAACAGCTACAGTCTCTAAATGGGTGTACGAATGATTCAGTTTCTTTGTACAGATTTTGACAAAAGAAGAGCCTGCATCTATCAAGTACAATGTTGCAATGTGATGCATGGAGAGATGCCCAGCACTGTTTATACCAGCTGTAAAAAATGAAAGAACCAATACAATATTAGTTAGGAATTCAGCCAAAAATGCCTACTTCCGGAATATAGCATCAGTGGGACAGCAGGATGACAATATGTTATTGAAGGCCCTACACTTGACTGTTTGGCAGGCCTGTTAACATGGTAAAAGGTGCAAAAGGATACCAATCAAAATAAAGAATTTATAGAAATAGTCAATCAACAAACCTGTTTCATGTGAAAAGGAATCTGCTTCCTGGAGATCGAGTGAGTCATCACTTTCAAACTGCAAATCATCGTTATCTAACGGACTGTAAGGAAGCTACAAAAAAATGACAGCAGCGAATTCCAGTTAAGATAATACATGTACTGCACAAATGGTAGATCAGATAACATTTTACTATAACAAAATACCCATTGCTTAAAAGATGTGGAGATAAACTTTACCATCATCGGGCAACAGATCAGCAACTGTCAACTCTTATGTATTTACATTTTCTTTTAAAGCATTTAACATGAAATACTAGGCCGACAGTGAAGGGCTACAGCATACAGATGTGAAGGCAAATATATCAGCTCAGACATTTGGCAGTTATTTCAATTTGCTGAACATGAAAAAGAAATATTAAGAAGATTATGGGTGATTTTCTTTCTTAGACAGAAAGAAACCACAATCAGAAAAGGAACGTAGAAGCAACTTTGTCATATCTGTCTCCAGACTGCAGATCAGGAGGTAACATTTTGATCTACCTAAGAATTCTACCTTCATTACCATTTAGGACTCAGTCTGGCATGCATATAGCTTTCACAGGTTATGCTTTCACCTTTCTTCCAATGATATCCTGTATCTCCATCCTTTCTCTCCATGTTCAAGGAATTCCATTCATGAAATGTGATTGTCTGGATTCTAGTAGCCTCAGGCTACTTAGTTAGACAAACAGAAGAAATGCCAACCTTTTTTCCCTTCTTGTCAGGTGCTGCTACTATAAGTAGGTGGACTTCTTTGCACCTTTGCTCTGCTCTACCCTTTTGGGGTGCAATTTGACAGTTTTTATTGATGATGTACTCACCTTTTCCTTTAATGGCATTTTTATCTTTCAGATTATGCCACATTGTTGCTTTGTCACAGGTCAGAGGGCTCCTTCACTGGCCATCTTATTTGTTTATTTTCCCCCTGGTCTCCTTACCCTCATCTTGAAGAATGTGCTGGAATGTGTCCATCATCACAGCATCTTTGCAGATTTGTATATAAAATAAGGGTGGCTAAACAAGTCTGTTGGTATGTTAAAAGTGCCCCCCCCCCATACCAACAAGTTGCATTTTGCATAGCTTTTTGATTATTATAATGTTCAGAAAGAAATATACATCAGATGTAAGGAGAAAACATTTTCCTGGGTCAATGCCTCATGCCTTAAACAATACATTTCTGTAGTACTTCTAAATTACTTTATCGTCTGGACACAAAATGAAATATTAGCAATAGAGGACATAGACAATCATGCATTCAGATACAAGAGAATCTGAGAGTTAATAATAATTACATTAATACTTCTGAGTGTAGAGCAATTCATTAAGCACTCAGATGAAGAACTATTCTGCTCTGATTACACTTGACCAAAACACAATTATCTGAGAGGACTTTGTATTTTTAGTTGCAATACAACCAGTTTCATTTTAACTGCAAAGGAAACAACCAAGGGTCATCACATTTTGATAACAAGAAAAAGATTCCAATTCGCAGAAGTTTATGGGGAATCATGTCTTTTGCTAAGTAAAATGTCTCTATCCAAATAGGATGTACAAATAGTATTGGTACAGGCCATTTCTTCAAGTGAGCTGGCAATAATATGATGCATAACTACTGTTTATATAGTTACAGATATTTTATAGTGCATTCAGAACTACATGTTGATACAATTTAGGCATGTCTGCAAATTCTGCTGATGAGTTTGTCTGTTATTTTCCAGCCCTTTTTTATTCAGCTATTTATCTCTACGCATGCATTCATTTGAAAATGTCAAATGTGTTATCTCCTGTTTGTTGTATTCTTTTGGGAAGAGTCTAAAAATGGTCACCTGCGATCAGTGTTCTACCCCAGTTAACAAATGAAAATAAATACCAATTAAGTGAAAAACAATCAATCAAATTAATCATTCTGTGTGCATTTCCTGAATGCAGTGGACACATGATTGAAAAATGAAACTATTTCTAATTAGCCTATGCCCTTCCTTGGGACTGCTTCAGTAATGTGTTCTTACAGAAAAGTGAGTCTCCAGAATTTTAGTTGTTAGGATTTAAGTTATAAGTACTGCAGCTGGCAGAGGGAATTTCTTTAACCTCCTGTAGTATATTTTATGTCAGATTGCTACCTTTTACCGTCTGAAACAGGGAACATATTATATCAATTTAACAAGCTGATTGACCATAATTAAAATAAAAGAAATATGTATACATTGTTAATAAATATATTTTAATAAATGAAAAAAACTTACCTCAGGTTTAATTAGTTGTTTGGCAGAAAATTTAATTTTAGGACGTTCCCTAAAGGCCATATTGTGTATAAATTCAAGCCGCTCAGCCCATGTCTTCTTACTGTCTATCTCATTTCTCAATTTTTGTAGCCTAAAAATTTTGACATAGAGAAAATAAAAAGATTCATTGTTTATGTTTTGTTTCTTCTCAGAGATCCATCAGTGCTGTATGCTACAAATGTTTGCACTAGTATACTGTGCTACTTTTACAGCTTGAAATACAAAATGTTCAAAATAAGGATCCAGCTGGAAGAAATTATTATATAAATGGGTACTAGCCAGCGGTAGATATCAATTGTCTGACCAGACACAGGTCTCCAGAGATGCAGTCTTGCATCAAATTCATTATATGGAACCTACCTGAAACACAGTGCATCCTATGGCCCTACTTTATTCTTTTGACCAGCAAAAATTAGCAACTTTGTAACTTTGCCAGTTGACCCTGGATCTTGCTGTTTGTCGGTGGTGCATAGAAAGCTAAAGATGTAATGTGTTTGTTTTTGCATCATTTCTAACGATGTCCCAAATGAAAACTAGTACGTGTTTTTATATGCTTCACCATCCTCCAGACTATTATCATCTACATTTAAGCATAGTATCTCTTAAATAAAAAATGTTATCCAATGAAGAAACCCATGGAATGTTCCTGTCATAAAATGTCAGGCATTAACACCAATGGACTATATGTTAGGTGTTGGGCAAGAGCAGACAACAGTGGCAATTGTGCCGTGCAGTTGGTACCTGTGGCAGGATAAGCAAATGGGGTTTTACTGACCATTCTTCCTTGGGTTAATAAAGTCTCACTTTACATCTCAAAAACTTGAAAAAGTTAAAGCAAAAAAAGTTCAAGGTGCTGGCGCTGAGAATATCACTTCTTCTCCTGAGAGTGGATACTTTCATGGATACCAATGATATGTGGGGTGCTTACCCACATCTGTGGGTGTGGGGGAGTCCTATTGCTAAAGCATTTCCTTGATCTCTGGTCTTTCTGTTGTGCCAATCATGTTCATTGGATGCCCAATTTCAGTATGTACTGTCCTCACATGGTAGTTTATATGTGCCCTTATCTAGAGAAGTGTATGATTTAGGCAAACTGTCCTCACAGCCTGTGCCCTCAGAGGTCAGAAAACTCGACTTCCATAGCTTAGGTATCTCTCTTCAGAAATCAGACTTTTCTTTTCCCTAGAGTCAAATCCTGAATACTAAAATTTCAGTAATGATGTTGACTCAGGAAAGGGGGCAAATGCTATGGACATTTTCCTGAATTTCAAAAGAGAAAGCTTTGATTGCAGGGCATTTACAGCAGCTCTTGGTTACAAGAGTCTCTTGCTCATCATGGTTATCACTGCTTATTTAGACAAGTAAGGTACCTTGGTGCCTCCAAAATCTTTAGAATCAGTTCACAAATGCTTGAACAACTCTTATCTTTGAGAATTACCCTAGATGTAGAATTTTAATGATGTGGCAAAGTCAGAGAACCACAAAGCAAGGAGTGCATTTTGTTAATTTTATTCTTTCAGCTCCCCACCAGAGTACCCTAAGAGATCTCAAAGTATAAGACTTGTGGTCTCCAGCAAACAGAATAGGATATATCAACCTAAAAGAGATGTAGTCAACCCTGTTAGTAGGAACTCATCAGCCTGTCACAGACAACACATATATTTTGTATAAATAATACTGGAACTATTAAACATTTAGCAACAGTTTATAAAAATCAAGAAGGTACCCATATTGTTATCCATTTCAGACAAGCCATGATAATCTAGGAGCACATAATGGAGATGAACTTATTACTTCTGATTAACTGAACAGTGTGGTAAGTACTCTTAGCATACATATTTCTGTGTCCCTTGAGTGAAAAATGAACAGAAAGTTGTCAATCTTGAGTCATGTAAGAGTGTATCCATTTGCCTGCCACGAGTCATCAGCTTTCTTGGTTTTGCTCCAAGTTTCTCCACCAGTGCCTTTTCCATTGCCTGAAGTCCATGTCTGTTATATGCCTTCCCTCATATTCTAAAACTTTTACTTAATGCAAACAAATCTTATTCCTGTACTTCCATCTCGGTCAAAGGAATCACGGTTTAGTTATTTATACATTTATTAAATGGGTAAGTTCACTGGTCTGAAGACCCTTTTCAGGCATCACGCAGATCCTGAAGGCATTACACAAAGAGTAGCACAAGAAATGTAAAACAAACATTTAGTAGATTGCAATAGTTTTGGCATATACATTTAGTACATGAAAAGAGTTTTTATATATACATACACAGAGATATTTACAAACATTAAGCAACGTAAAATAATGCGTTTTAAATGGTTATCATACCCTTCTCAAATAAAAATCAAAGGTTTGCACATGTTTGAAGTGGGTAAAAGGTGAAACAGTGAGAGGAGAAGCCAATATTGGAGCTTTACAGCATGAAAATTTATCTGAGAGAGTTGAACAGTAGAAAAGTCAGGTACAATGATAGTGAGACAATACAAGATGAAGATGTGAGAGAAAAGGACTTTTGTAAAGCTGGAAGCAATGAGAAGGGGAAGGCAATGGGGGTGGAATAAGAAGGTGATAGACAAGGGCAGCATGTAACTGAGAAAATACAGAGGCATGTGGTCTATATAATCTTCTAATATAGCTATATATATATTTATATGGTTTACTATCATTTTGTCGTTTGCACTGCAAGCGAATTATCGTTTCTACGAACTGTAAAAATGAAAATCCACTGCAGCAAACGACAAAAATGTTGAATGCAGAAGTAGTGAATGTTCGAATTCGACATAATTTGAATAGACACCACACTTCTGCAAACAGAATTACTGTGTGTTGCACAGGAAAGAATGTGTTTGCAGGAGGGCAAGCCCCACTGCACCCCCTGATGAGGGGGCTGCACCCCCCCATCCCCTGCTACTTTGATATAGAAACTCTGAGATCACACTATAGTGAGGGAAAGGGTACATTTTCCGATCCCCACTATAGTGCGATCTGCATTAAAATGTAGAAATGCACAACAGTGAATGCTGTATTGCATTCGCTGCTGTACATTTCTACATTTTTGCATTCGATTTTCCGATTCTACCAAATGGGTCGATTTGGTCTACTGTGAATCTCAGAGTCTGAGCGCTGATTTGATAGTAAACCTATTTATATATATATATATACAGACTCCAGATCTGACTTCAGACCAGTGACAAGT